>NC_052155.1:293320-381647 GCF_902713615.1 Scyliorhinus canicula | reverse complement strand
TGAATATTGATGCAAAGTGTTCATTTAGTCAGGGTGAATTCTGAGGGATCAGCTGGTTTAGCTCACTGGTCTAAATTGCTGGCTTTTAAAGCAGACCAAGGCAAGCCAGCAGCACGGTTTGATTCCCGTACCAGCCTCCCCGAACAGGTGCCGGAATGTGGCGACTAGGGGCTTTTCACAGTAACTTCATTGAAGCCTACTCGTGACAATAAGCGATTTTCATTTCATTTCATTTTCATTACTGAGGGTGAATTCTGAGGGATGAGGTGATTACTGAGGGTGAATTCTGAGGGATGAGGTGATTACTGAGGGTGAATTCTGAGGGATGAGGTGATTACTGAGGGTGAATTCTGAGGGATGAGGTGATTACTGAGGGTGAATTCTGAGGGATGAGGTGATTACTGAGGGTGAATTCTGAGGGATGAATGATTACTGAGGGTGAATTCTGAGGGATGAGGTGTTTACTGAGGGTGAATTCTGAGGGATGAATGATTACTGAGGGTGAATTCTGAGGGATGAATGATTACTGAGGGTGAATTCTGAGGGATGAATGATTACTGAGGGTGAATTCTGAGGGATGAATGATTACTGAGGGTGAATTCTGAGGGATGAATGATTACTGAGTGTGAATTCTGAGGGATGAATGATTACTGAGGGTGAATTCTGAGGGATGAGGTGATTACTGAGGGTGAATTCTGAGGGATGAATGATTACTGAGGGTGAATTCTGAGAGATGAATGATTACTGAGGGTGAATTCTGAGGGATGAGGTGGTTACTGAGGGTGAATTCTGAGGGATGAGGTGATTACTGAGGGTGAATTCTGAGGGATGAGGTGATTACTGAGGGTGAATTCTGAGGGATGAGGTGATTACTGAGGGTGAATTCTGAGGGATGGATGATTACTGAAGGTGAATTCTGAGGGATGAGGTGATTACTGAGGGTGAATTCTGAGGGATGAATGATTACTGAGGGTGAATTCTGAGGGATGAGGTTGTGGTGATCACAAGTTAACCAGATGCAACACCACTGAGCGACCACTAGAGGGAGCACGGGAGAGCCATATAAATAGATCAGGACAGGAAGTGAGACACACTTCACAGCAGGCGGGCTGGTAAGCAGGACACACAGCAAGCAAAGCTGGTAGTTAGCACTGGAAGGTAGTTCTAGGTCGAGCTCTGGAAACTGAATGAACTCACAATAAAGCATCTTCTCCACACTTGAGACTACGAGCTTTATTAAGACACGAGGAACAACACATGGTACCAGCAGTGATTTCAGGACGCTTACGACAGGACAACTCAGCTGCAGATACAGAAATCACAAAATGGCATGGAAATCTCCTACTGGACATTTGACTGGGGAAGACATCGCTAATTCGAGGATGTGGCATGGATACCCACCTCAGCTGGACACGACTGGTAATGTAAGAAATGTCTGGAAAAGGTTTAAACAAATGTTTGATTTTTATCTCATAGCTAATGATGTAGCAGAAGCCTCAGACAAAATTAAAATAGCAATTCTCATCGAAGGGCCTGTCAATAGGAAAGTGTATAATGGATTTAAACACTCAAAAGGTGAAGACAGGAACAGCTTACAAACGTTACTAAAGAAATTTGAAGAGTACTGTGAGAAATTTGAACAGCAAGGCATGCTCACAGTCCAACCTGCACAGAGACTGAGTGATGCTCACAGTCCAAACTGCACAGAGACTGAGTGATGCTCACAGTTCAAACTGCACAGAGACTGAGTGATGCTCACAGTCCAAACTGCACAGAGACTGAGTGATGCTCACAGTCCAAACTGCAGAGAGACTGAGTGATGCAAGACTTAAAAAATCACAAAAAGATCAGGAAATCGCGAATGCACAGTACAGATCAAAAAGAAGAAATAACATGAATTTTTCACAAAGCCAAAACGCTGAAATCCAGTCCAGATCGGAAAGAAAAGGTAACTTACAACTTTTAGAAAGAAGAAACGCTGAAATCCGCGATAAAATGGCGTCGGAGCACATTTTGCAGTCTCTGGTAAGCAAAGAACTACAAATCGCGTCTGCGCATGCGCCGGAACCGGAAGTCGCGCATGCGCCGGAACCGGAAGTCGCGCATGCGCAGTTTACAAAAGATCGCGGCGCCGATCGTTATGCGCATGCGCAAGCCGCGCATGCGCAGTCAAAAAAGTCTTCGTCGCGGACGGTCATGCGCATGCGCAAGCCGCGCATGCGCAACGGACACCGAACCGCACAAGGAAAGAAAGCCGATTTGCGCATGTGCAAGTCGTTCCTACGCGTGACGTCATGACGTCTGAGAATCCTGACCACGCCCACTTAAAAGGGAAATGCCCGAAAATTGAAAACAAGACACTTAAAGTGGTAAAACCAAATTTTCTTGCCTCAGAACACAGACAAACGCCTGAACTTAAACCAACAGTGAAAAACAACTTGCACAAAACCTTGGAAAAAGCTGCCTTCACCACACACAGTGAAGCGAACAAAAAGAATTCCGAAACAACAAAAGATGATTTGTTTTTCGACGATTACCTCTCAGACCTGACTGGGTCAGTCGGATATGCTTATCACAGCATCAGCGACACGGTCGCAAAGTACAACACGAACCAACTCGTGGTAGATGAATCCAACCAAAATGCTTTGGTTTTCGAAGAATACTACTCAGACATGGCTGAGTCAGTCGGATATGCTTATCACAGCATCAGCGACACGGTCGCAAAGTTCAACACGAACCAACTCGTGGTAGATGAATCCAACCAGGATGATTTGGTTTTCAAAGAATACTACTCAGACACGGCTGAGTCAGTCGGATATGCTTATCACAGCATCAGCGACACGGTTGCAAAGTTCAACACGAACCAACTCGTGGTAGAAGAAGCCAACCAAGATGAAATGGCTTTCAAAGAATACTACTCAGACATGGAGGAGTTATTTGGACATGCTGATCACAGCATCAGCGACACCGTTGCAAAGCTCAACACGAATCTACTCATGGTGGATGAATCCAACACCATGGTGCCATGGCAGCTCGTCGATACATTGGATGACAGCAATACCCAAGACGAAGACGACGCCACACAGAGAGCACAGGAAGACTCCACGGAGCGAGCGATGACAGGCTCCACAGTGCGAGTGATGAAAGACGCCAACAGGGATGCAAGCAAACACTCCCGGGCGGACACCAAGCATGAACAAGACCATGAAGGTAAACCCGCTGTACCTGAGCAACCGCAAGCAGACTATGAAAGTCTACCAAGCTCACAGGAACAAGAAGAAAGAGCGGACTATGAAAGTCCAACACGCTCACAGGAACAAGAAGAAAAAGCAGACTATGAAAGTCCAACACGCTCACAGGAACAAGAAGAAAGAGCAGACTATGAAAGTCCAACACGCTCACAGGAACAAGAAGAAAGAGCGGACTATGAAAGTCCAACACGCTCACAGGAACAAGAAGAAGACAATGCACCTCTGCCCACTGCATGCGAAGACAGTGACAAGGTGATCACACTCAACGTACAGGATCACAGTGAGACTGACAGTTCTCAGCTTGTCTGTACCGAAGCACAGAGCGAAAACAGTGACAAGGTGCTCGCACTCGACGTACAGGATCACAGTGAGACTGACAGTTCTCAGCTTGTCTGTACCGAAGCACAGAGCGAAAACAGTGACAAGGTGCTCGCACTCGACGTACAGGATCACAGTGAGACTGACAGTTCTCAGCTTGTCTGTACAGAAGCACAGAGTCGGGCCACCCAACAGTCCAGAGAGACAACGCCAAAAGAAAACATGCAGATTTTGACTCCAGAAGAGGAGCACCTGGAGTCCACAGAGACAATGCCGAAAGAAACCATGCAGATTCTGACTCCAGAAGAGGAGCACCTGGAGTCCAGAGACATCAAACAAAAAGAAACCATGCAAATTTTGACTCCAGAAGAGGAGCACCTGGAGTCCAGTGAGACAACATCAACAGAAATCATGAAGATTTTAACTCCAGAAGCGGAGCACCAAGAGTCTAGAGAAACCACGTCAACTGAAATCATGCAGATTTGGACTCCAGAAGAGGAGCGCCGAGAGTCCACAGACACCGCGTCAAATGTAATCAAGAAGACTTTGACTCCGGAAGACGAGCACCAAGAAAGCAAAGATGCGGAATCCAATTCTCCACAACTGATTGATGTCACCTGCACCGATGCAACATCAGATCATTCGCACCACTCGCGAGAAGACGAGCACCAAGAAAGCAAAGATGCGGAATCCAATTCTCCACAACTGATTGATGTCACCTGCACCGATGCAACATCAGATCATTCGCACCACTCGCGAGACGGAATGCTCAATGACTCAAATTATCCACTCGGGACACGAATAGAGTATAACAAGAAAAACAAAAGTCAAAAGAAACACAGCAAGAACAAAAACAACATGAAGCGCGACAAGACCAACAACAATAGCAAGAAGCACAGCAGAAACGAGAACGACAACAGCAAGAAGAAAAGCAACATGAAGCGCGACAAGACAAACAACAATAGCAAGAAGCACAGCAGAAACGAGAACGACAACAGCAAGAATAAAAGCAACATGAAGCGCAACAAGACAAACAACAACGTCAGGCACAAAGATAGCGACAACGACAGGGACAGAAACAACAAGAATGGCAACAAACACAACAAAGTCAGGAACAAAGATAGCGACAACACCAAAGACAGAAACGACAAAAACAGCACCAAGACCGGCAACGAGAACAACAAAGTCAGGAACAACGACAGTGCCAACACCAAAGACGGAAACGACAAAAACAGCGACAAGTACGGCAACGAAAACAACAAAAACAAGAACGACAGAAACAACAGCAATGAAACAACGACTTGTACACAATGGAACTACTTGGCACATGACGGACAATGCCACAGCGCATGGCAAAACGATGACAAGACTACAAACATGTCATGGGATGACGACGAATCGCATAAACACACGTCTGCTCCAGAACGAGCAAGCACACCAGCATCCAAGGCGGATGAGACAATAAATCAACACCACAAGCACAGAAAAAAAAAAAAAAGTCCATGCCAGTCAACATCAGTGATGTGACCATGCAGACACCTCGGGATGACGCATTGGGTACTTAAGATAACCAGGAACACCAACAACATTCACAGCGGACTTGCAATATCAATATCACCACGTCATCAACAACAAAAAGAAAAAAAAGCTCTGAACAAATTCATCAAGTTTGGACTCATAAATGTTTTTATTAAGATTGGACATATAAATACATTGGCTTTGTTAACTAAGGCAATAGCATCATCACTTGTATAGATACGCATATCATAAGTTACTGTTTTGTATAAAATTTCTTTAATGATGTACAGAAACTATGTAATGAGAAAAAGGGGGATGTGGTGATCGTAGATTGACCAGATACAAAACAACAGAGCAAACACGAGCGGGAGAGCTATAAATACACTGGGACAGGATGTACAATTTTCTTTAACGATGTTCAGAAAATATGTTAAGAGAAAAAGGGGGATGTGGTGATCACAAGTTAACCAGATGCAACACAACTGAGCGACCACTAGAGGGAGCACGGGAGAGCCATATAAATAGATCAGGACAGGAAGTGAGACACACTTCACAGCAGGCGGGCTGGTAAGCAGGACACACAGCAAGCAAAGCTGGTAGTTAGCACTGGAAGGTAGTTCTAGGTCGAGCTCTGGAAACTGAACGAACTCACAATAAAGCATCTTCTCCACACTTGAGACTACGAGCTTTATTAAGACACGAGGAACAACACAGAGGTGATTACTGAGGGTGAATTCTGAGGGATGAATGATTACTGAAGGTGAATTCTGAGGGATGAGGTGATTACTGAGGGTGAATTCTGAGGGATGAATGATTACTGAGGGTGAATTCTGAGGGATGAGGTGATTACTGAGGGTGAATTCTGAGGGATGAATGATTACTGAAGGTGAATGCTGAGGGATGAGGTGATTATGAGGCTGAGTGAAAAATGGAGGAATGTGACAGAGAAAGTGAAGGAGCCATCGGCCAATGGTGTGATTGATATGGACCTTGTTGGATGTGAACAGGTTTGTCTGACTAACTGTCCTGATTTGATTTTGACAGTGAATGGGAACTGGAGCCCGTGGACAGCGTGGTCAGCGTGTGATGGTTGTGTGGGGGCGTCTGTGAGGGCGCGGACCTGTGGCAGCCCTCCACCCCGATTCGGAGGCAGGAAATGTGAAGGAGAAGCGGAGCAGAGCAGATTATGTCACGATAATTCCACCACGTGTTCAGGTTTGTACCAGACGGTCAGAGACTGGGTCACGGTGTCCGGAACATAGAGAGATGGCAAACCACCCTGAGAGGGTCGGGGGTCAGCAGATATTGAACCCCTGCAAAGAGCAATCCTGGCCGATCCTGTGACACCCACATCCCGTTGGGGGGGGGGGGGGATGATACAGCTTCAGGAGGGGTGGGGAATGGAGGTCAGGCACAGAGGGACAAAGTGGGGATAACATCGTGAGGTGTGGGGGGGGGGGGGCACCCTGGGCGTGCAATGGGCACCCCAAAATGCTGGGCAATCCTTCATTCCCGCCTCTCCAAGAATTGTTCCCAAAAGCAACTTGGTAGCAAGTTCCATCTCCTGTTAATCTCCCGAGGGAGATCAGAGGGATATTTAACGGATACAGGGATTGGATTCCTATTGACAGACGGCAAATGTTCAATATGCTGATGACTTTATTCTGCTCAATAACTCAGCAAGGGGGCGACAGGAGTTGATGAATTGGGTAAAGGGGCACAGTCAGTAGGGGAGAATTCGATCTGAGTGAGAGAGAGGGAGACGAGTGAGGATATTGGGGTTTCTGCTACACAGGAGAAAGTCAGGGCAAAGCAGGAAAGAAGTTCTTTAGCTGATATTTACTGCAAGGATTGTAACTCAGAACAGAGTGCTGGGAATTGGGGAATAAAGGGAGTTAAGGAAGGAAGGGAGTTTGGGAAGGAAGGAAGTATGGGAAGGATGGGAATGGGGTGCTGGGAGTTTGGGAAGGATGGGAGTTTGGGATGGATGGGAGTTTGGGAAGGATGGGAATAGGGTGCTGGGAGTTTGGGAAGGGTGGGAATGGGGTGCTGGGAGTTTGGGAAGGATGGGAATGGGGTGCTGGGAGTTTGGGAAGGATGGGAATGGGGTGCTGGGAGTTTGGGAAGGGTGGGAATGGGGTGCTGGTAGTTTGGGAAGGATGGGAATGGGGTGCTGGGAGTTTGGGAAGGATGGGAATGGGGTGCTGGGAGTTTGGGAAGGATGGGAGTTTGGGAAGGATGGGAATAGGGTGCTGGGAGTTTGGGAAGGGTGGGAATGGGGTGCTGGAAGTTTGGGAAGGATGGGAATGAGGTGCTGGGAGTTTGGGAAGGATGGGAGTTTGGGAAGGATGGGAATAGGGTGCTGGGAGTTTGGGAAGGATGGGAATGGGGTGCTGGGAGTTTTTGAAGGATGGGAGTTTTGGAAGGATGGGAATAGGGTGCTGGGAGTTTGGGAAGGGTGGGAATGGGGTGCTGGGAGTTTGGGAAGGATGGGAATGGGGTGCTGGGAGTTTGGGAAGGATGGGAGTTTGGGAAGGATGGGAATAGGGTGCTGGGAGTTTGGGAAGGGTCGAATGGGGTGCTGGGAGTTTGGGAAGGATGGGAATGGGGTGCTGGGAGTCTGGGAAGGATGGGAGTTTGGGAAGGATGGGAATGGGGTGCTGGGAGTCTGGGAAGGATGGGAGTTTGGGAAGGATGGGAATGGGTTGCTGGGAGTTTGGGAAGGGTGGGAATGGGGTGCTGCGAGTTTGGGAAGGATGGGAATGGGGTGCTGGGAGTTTGGGAAGGATGGGAATGGGGTGCTGGGAGTTTGAGAAGGGTGGGAATGGGGTGCTGGGAGTTTGGGAAGGGTAGGAATGGGGTGCTGGGAGTTTGGGAAGGATGGGAGTTTGGGAAGGATGGGAATGGGGTGCTGGGAGTTTGGGAAGGATGGGAATGGGGTGCTGGGAGTTTGAGAAGGGTGGGAATGGGGTGCTGGGAGTTTGGGAAGGGTAGGAATGGGGTGCTGGGAGTTTGGGAAGGATGGGAGTTTGGGAAGGATGGGAATGGGGTGCTGGGAGTTTGGGAAGGGTGGGAATGGGGTGCTGGGAGTTTTTGAAGGATGGGAGTTTTGGAAGGATGGGAATAGGGTGCTGGGAGTTTGGGAAGGGTGGGAATGGGGTGCTGGGAGTTTGGGAAGGATGGGAATGGGGTGCTGGGAGTTGGGAAGGATGGGAGTTTGGAAGGATGGGAATAGGGTGCTGGGAGTTTGGGAAGGGTCGAATGGGGTGCTGGGAGTTTGGGAAGGATGGGAATGGGGTGCTGGGAGTCTGGGAAGGATGGGAGTTTGGGAAGGATGGGAATGGGGTGCTGGGAGTCTGGGAAGGATGGGAGTTTGGGAAGGATGGGAATGGGTTGCTGGGAGTTTGGGAAGGGTGGGAATGGGGTGCTGCGAGTTTGGGAAGGATGGGAATGGGGTGCTGGGAGTTTGGGAAGGATGGGAATGGGGTGCTGGGAGTTTGAGAAGGGTGGGAATGGGGTGCTGGGAGTTTGGGAAGGGTAGGAATGGGGTGCTGGGAGTTTGGGAAGGATGGGAGTTTGGGAAGGATGGGAATGGGGTGCTGGGAGTTTGGGAAGGATGGGAATGGGGTGCTGGGAGTTTGAGAAGGGTGGGAATGGGGTGCTGGGAGTTTGGGAAGGGTAGGAATGGGGTGCTGGGAGTTTGGGAAGGATGGGAGTTTGGGAAGGATGGGAATGGGGTGCTGGGAGTTTGGGAAGGGTGGGAATGGGGTGCTGGGAGTTTGGGAAGGATGGGAATGGGGAGCTGGGAGTTTGGGAAGGATGGGAATGGGGTGCTGGGAGTTTGGGAAGGATGGGAGTTTGGGAAGTGTGGGAATGGGGTGTTGGGAGTTTGGGAAGGGTGGGAATGGGGTGCTGGGAGTTTGGGAAGGATGGGAATTGGGTGCTGGGAGTTTTGTAAAGATGGGAGTTTGGGAAGGATGGGAATGGGGTGCTGGGAGTTTGGGAAGGGTGGGAATGGGGTGCTGGGAGTTTGGGAAGGATGGGAATGGGGTGCTGGGAGTTTGGGAAGGATGGGAATGGGGTGCTCGGTGTTTGGGGAGGATGGGAGTTTGGGAAGGATGGGAATAGGGTGCTGGGGGTTTGGGAAGGGTGGGAATGGGGTGCTGGAAGTTTGGGAAGGATGGGAATGAGGTGCTGGGAGTTTGGGAAGGATGGGAGTTTGGGAAGGATGGGAATAGGGTGCTGGGAGTTTGGGAAGGATGGGAATGGGGTGCTGGGAGTTTTTGAAGGATGGGAGTTTTGGAAGGATGGGAATAGGGTGCTGGGAGTTTGGGAAGGGTGGGAGTTTGGGAAGGATGGGAATAGGGTGCTGGGAGTTTGGGAAGGGTCGAATGGGGTGCTGGGAGTTTGGGAAGGATGGGAATGGGGTGCTGGGAGTCTGGGAAGGATGGGAGTTTGGGAAGGATGGGAATGGGGTGCTGGGAAGGATGGGAGTTTGGGAAGGATGGGAATGGGGTGCTAGGAGTTTGGGAAGGGTGGGAATGGGGTGCTGCGAGTTTGGGAAGGATGGGAATGGGGTGCTGGGAGTTTGGGAAGGATGGGAATGGGGTGCTGGGAGTTTGGGAAGGATGGGAATGGGGTGCTGGGAGTTTGGGAAGGATGGGAGTTTGGGAAGGATGGGAATGGGGTGCTGGGAGTTTGGGAAGGGTGGGAATGGGGTGCTGGGAGTTTGGGAAGGATGGGAATGGGGAGCTGGGAGTTTGGGAAGGATGGGAATGGGGTGCTGGGAGTTTGGGAAGGATGGGAGTTTGGGAAGTGTGGGAATGGGGTGTTGGGAGTTTGGGAAGGGTGGGAATGGGGTGCTGGGAGTTTGGGAAGGATGGGAATTGGGTGCTGGGAGTTTTGTAAAGATGGGAGTTTGGGAAGGATGGGAATGGGGTGCTGGGAGTTTGGGAAGGGTGGGAATGGGGTGCTGGGAGTTTGGGAAGGATGGGAATGGGGTGCTGGGAGTTTGGGAAGGATGGGAATGGGGTGCTCGGTGTTTGGGGAGGATGGGAGTTTGGGAAGGATGGGAATAGGGTGCTGGGGGTTTGGGAAGGGTGGGAATGGGGTGCTGGAAGTTTGGGAAGGATGGGAATGAGGTGCTGGGAGTTTGGGAAGGATGGGAGTTTGGGAAGGATGGGAATAGGGTGCTGGGAGTTTGGGAAGGATGGGAATGGGGTGCTGGGAGTTTTTGAAGGATGGGAGTTTTGGAAGGATGGGAATAGGGTGCTGGGAGTTTGGGAAGGGTGGGAGTTTGGGAAGGATGGGAATAGGGTGCTGGGAGTTTGGGAAGGGTCGAATGGGGTGCTGGGAGTTTGGGAAGGATGGGAATGGGGTGCTGGGAGTCTGGGAGGATGGGAGTTTGGGAAGGATGGGAATGGGGTGCTGGGAAGGATGGGAGTTTGGGAAGGATGGGAATGGGGTGCTAGGAGTTTGGGAAGGGTGGGAATGGGGTGCTGCGAGTTTGGGAAGGATGGGAATGGGGTGCTGGGAGTTTGGGAAGGATGGGAATGGGGTGCTGGGAGTTTGAGAAGGGTGGGAATGGGGTGCTGGGAGTTTGGGAAGGGTAGGAATGGGGTGCTGGGAGTTTGGGAAGGATGGGAGTTTGGGAAGGATGGGAATGGGGTGCTGGGAGTTTGGGAAGGGTGGGAATGGGGTGCTGGGAGTTTGGGAAAGATGGGAATGGGGTGCTGGGAGTTTGGGAAGGATGGGAATGGGGTGCTGGGAGTTTGGGAAGCGTGGGAATGGGGTGTTGGGAGTTTGGGAAGGGTGGGAATGGGGTGCTGGGTGTTTGGGAAAGGTAGGAATGGGGTGCTGGGAGTTTGGGAAGGATGGGAATCGGGTACTGGGAGTTTTGTAAGGATGGGAGTTTGGGAAGGATGGGAATGGGGTGCTGGGAGTTTGGGAAGGGTGGGAATGGGGTGCTGGGAGTTTGGGAAGGATGGGAATCGGGTGCTGGGAGTTTGGGAAGGATGGGAATGGGATGCTGGGTGTTTGGGGAGGATGGGAGTTTGGGAAGGATGGGAATGGGGTGCTGGGAGTTTGGGAAGGATGGGAATTGGGTGCTGGGAGTTTGGGAAGGATGGGAATGGGGTGCTGGGAGTTTGGGAAGGGTGGGAATGGGGTGCTGGAAGTTTGGGAAGGATGGGAATGGGGTGCTGGGAGTTTGGGAAGCGTGGGAATGGGGTGTTGGGAGTTTGGGAAGGGTGGGAATGGGGTGCTGGGTGTTTGGGAAAGGTAGGAATGGGGTGCTGGGAGTTTGGGAAGGATGGGAATTGGGTACTGGGAGTTTGTAAGGATGGGAGTTTGGGAAGGATGGGAATGGGGTGCTGGGAGTTTGGGAAGGGTGGGAATGGGGTGCTGGGAGTTTGGGAAGGATGGGAATCGGGTGCTGGGAGTTTGGGAAGGATGGGAATGGGGTGCTGGGTGTTTGGGAAGGATGGGAGTTTGGGAAGGATGGGAATGGGGTGCTGGGAGTTTGGGAAGGATGGGAATTGGGTGCTGGGAGTTTGGGAAGGATGGGAATGGGGTGCTGGGAGTTTGGGAAGGGTGGGAATGGGGTGCTGGGAGTTTGGGAAGGGTGGGAATGGGGTGCTGGGAGTTTGGGAAGGATGGGAATTGGGTGCTGGGAGTTTGGTAAGGATGGGAGTTTGGGAAGGATGGGAATGGGGTGCTGGGAGTTTTGGGAAGGGTGGGAATGGGGTTCTGGGAGTTTGGGAAGGATGGGAATGGGGTGCTGGGAGTTTGGGAAGGATGTGAATGGGGTGCTGGGTGTTTGGGAAGGATTGGAATGGGGTGCTGGGAGTTTGGGAAGGGTGGGAATGGGGTGCTGGGAGTTTGGGAAGGGTGGGAATGGGGTGCTGGGAGTTTGGGAAGCGTGGGAATGGGGATACCAGCGTCACGGGTAGAACAAGAGGTTCAGCATAGAGGGTTTGAGGCGATTGGCACTGAATTAAATTAAACAACCGAAGGTCAATGTTAATAATTTCTGGAGTATTCTTCCAGCCCATCTGCCAATTGGCATTGGGTACATAACATTAGAGAGCTAAATGTGTGCAAGAGGAGGCCATTCTGCCCATCGAGCCTGCTCCACCATTCAATATGATGTTATTAACCTGGAGAGAGTGCAGAAGAGATTTACAAGGATGGTGCTGGGACACAGGGACTGAGTTACAGGGAGGGATTGGACAGGGACTGAGTAACAGGGAGGGATTGGACAGGCTGGGACATGGACTGAGTTACAGGGAGGGATTGGACAGGCTGGGACACAGGGACTGAGTTACAGGGAGGGATTGGACAGGCTGGGACAGGGACTGAGTTACAGGGAGGGATTGGACAGGCTGGGACACAGGGACTGAGTTACAGGGAGGGATTGGACAGGCTGGGACACAGGGACTGAGTTACAGGGAGGGATTGGACAGGCTGGGACACAGGGACTGAGTTACAGGGAGGGATTGGACAGGCTGGGACAGGGACTGAGTTACAGGGAGGGATTGGACAGGCTGGGACACAGGGACTGAGTTACAGGGAGGGATTGGACAGGCTGGGACACAGGGACTGAGTTACAGGGAGGGATTGGATAGGCTGGGACACAGGGACTGAGTTACATAGAACATAGAACATAGAACGATACAGCGCAGTACAGGCCCTTCGGCCCTCGATGTTGCACCGACATGGAAAAAAAAAAAAACTAAAGGCCATCTAACCTACACTATGCCCTTATCATCCATATGCTTATCCAATAAATTTTTAAATGCCCTCAATGTTGGCGAGTTCACTACTGTTGCAGGTAGGGCATTCCACGGCCTCACCACTCTTTGCGTAAAAAACCCACCTCTGACCTCTGTCCTATATCTATTACCCCTCAATTTAAGGCTATGTCCCCTCGTGCTAGCCACCTCCATCCGCGGGAGAAGGCTCTCGCTGTCCACCCTATCTAACCCTCTGATCATTTTGTATGCCTCTATTAAGTCACCTCTTAACCTTCTTCTCTCTAACGAAAACAACCTCAAGTCCATCAGCCTTTCCTCATAAGATTTTCCCTCCATACCAGGCAACATCCTGGTAAATCTCCTCTGCACCCGTTCCAAAGCTTCCACGTCCTTCCTATAATGAGGCGACCAGAACTGTACGCAATACTCCAAATGCGGCCGTACCAGAGTTTGGTACAGCTGCATCATGACCTCATGGCTCCGGAACTCAATCCCTCTACCAATAAAGGCCAACACACCATAGGCCTTCTTCACAACTCTATCAACCTGGGTGGCAACTTTCAGGGATCTATGTACATGGACACCGAGATCCCTCTGCTCATCCACACTACCAAGAATTTTACCATTAGCCAAATATTCCGCATTCCTGTTATTCTTTCCAAAGTGAATCACCTCACACTTCTCCACATTAAACTCCATTTGCCACCTCTCAGCCCAGCTCTGCAGCTTATCTATGTCCCTCTGTAACCTGCAACATCCTTCCGCACTGTCTACAACTCCACCGACTTTAGTGTCGTCTGCAAATTTACTCACCCATCCTTCTGCGCCCTCCTCTAGGTCATTTATAAAAATGACAAACAGCAACGGCCCCAGAACAGATCCTTGTGGTACGCCACTCGTAACTGAACTCCATTCTGAACATTTCCCATCAACTACCACTCTCTGTCTTCTTTCAACTAGCCAATTTCTGATCCACATCTCTAAATCACCCTCAATCCCCAGCCTCCGTATTTTCTGCAATAGCCGACCGTGGGGAACCTTATCAAACGCTTTACTGAAATCCATATACACCACATCAACTGCTCTACCCTCGTCTACCTGTTCAGTCACCTTCTCAAAGAACTCGATAAGGTTTGTGAGGCATGACCTACCCTTCACAAAACCATGCTGACTATCCCTAATCATATTATTCCTATCTAGATGATTATAAATCGTATCTTTTATAATCCTCTCCAAGACTTTACCCACCACAGACGTTAGGCTCACCGGCCTATAGTTACCGGGGTTATCTCTACTCCCCTTCTTGAACAAAGGGACCACATTTGCTATCCTCCAGTCCTCTGGCACTATTCCTGTAGCCAATGATGACCTAAAAATCAAAGCCAAAGGCTCAGCAATCTCTTCCCTGGCTTCCCAGAGAATCCTAGGATAAATCCCATCCGGCCCCGGGGACTTATCTATTTTCACCTTGTCCAGAATTGCCAACACTTCTTCCCTACGCACCTCAATGCCATCTATTCTAATAGCCTGGGTCTCAGCATTCTCCTCCACAATATTATCTTTTTCTTGAGTGAATACTGACGAAAAGTATTCATTTAGTATCTCGCTTATCTCCTCAGCCTCCACACACAACTTCCCACCACTGTCCTTGACTGGCCCTACTCTTACCCTAGTCATTCTTTTATTCCTGACATACCTATAGAAAGCTTTTGGGTTTTCCTTGATCCTACCTGCCAAAGACTTCTCATGTCCCCTCCTTGCTCGTCTCAGCTCTCTCTTTAGATCCTTCCTCGCTTCCTTGTAACTATCAAGCGCCCCAACTGAAACTTCACGCCTCATCTTCACATAGGCCTCCTTCTTCCTCTTAACAAGAGATTCCACTTCTTTGGTAAACCACGGTTCCCTCGCTCGACCCCTTCCTCCCTGCCTGACTGGTACGTACTTATCAAGAACATGCAATAGCTGTTCCTTGAACAAGCTCCACATATCCAGTGTGCCCAACCCTTGCAGCCTACTTCTCCAACCAACACATCCTAAGTCATGTCTAATGGCATCATAATTGCCCTTCCCCCAGCTATAACTCTTGCTCTGCGGGGTATACTTATCCCTTTCCATCACTAACGTAAAGGTCACCGAATTGTGGTCACTGTCTCCAAAGTGTTCACCTACCTCCAGATCTAACACCTGGCCTGGTTCATTACCCAAAACCAAATCCAAAGTGGCCTCACCTCTTGTTGGCCTGTCAACATATTGTGTCAGAAAACCCTCCTGCACACATTGTACAAAGAACGACCCATCTAATGTACTCGAATTATATCTTTTCCAGTCAATATTAGGAAAGTTAAAGTCTCCCATAACAACTACCCTGTTACTTTCGCTCTTTTCCAGAATCATCTTCGCCATCCTTTCCTCTACATCTCTAGAACTATTAGGTGGCCTATAGAAAACTCCCAACAGGGTGACCTCTCCTTTCCTGTTTCTAACCTCAGCCCATACTACCTCGGAAGAAGAGTCCCCATCTTGCATCCTTTCTACCACCGTAATACTGTCCTTGACTAGCAGCGCCACACCTCCCCCTCTTTTGCCCCCTTCTCTGACCTTACTAAAGCACCTAAACCCCGGAACCTGCAACAACCATTCCTGTCCCTGCTCTATCCATGTCTCTGAAATGGCCACAACATCGAAGTCCCAGGTACCAACCCATGCTGCCAGTTCCCCTACCTTATTTCGTATACTCCTGGCATTGAAATAGACACACTTCAAACCACAGACCTGAACACTGCCGCCCTCCTGCGAAGTCAAAACTGTGCTCCTGACCTCTCTACTCTCAATCTCCCGTACCCCAAAACTACAATCCAGGTTCCCATGCCCCTGCTGAATTAGTTTAAACCCCCCCAAAGAGTACTAACAAATCTCCCCCCCAGGATATTGGTGCCCCTCAGGTTCAGATGTAGACCATCCTGTCTATAGAGGTCCCACCTTCCCCAGAAAGAGCCCCAGTTATCCAGAAATCTGAATCCCTCCCGCCTGCACCATCCCTGTAGCCACGTGTTTAATTGCTCTCTCTCCCTATTCCTCATCTCACTATCACGTGGCACGGGCAACAACCCAGAGATAACAACTCTGTTTGTTCTCGCTCTGAGCTTCCATCCTAGCTCCCTAAAGGCCTGCCTGACATCCTTGTCCCCTTTCCTACCTATGTCGTTAGTGCCAATGTGGACTACGACTTGGGGCTGCTCCCCCTCCCCCTTAAGGACCCGGAAAACACGATCCGAGACATCACTTACCCTTGCACCTGGGAGGCAACATACCAAACGTGAGTCTCTCTCGCTCCCACAAAATCTCCTATCTGTGCCCCTGACTATTGAGTCCCCAATTACTAATGTTCTACTCCTTTCCCCCCTTCCCTTCTGAGCAACAGGGACAGACTCCGTGCCAGAGGCCCGTACCCCATGGCTTACCCCTGGTAAGTCGTCCCCCCCACAAGTATCCAAAACGGTATACTTGTTACTCAGGGGAACGACCGCAGGGGGTCCCTGCACTGACTGCTTCTTCCCAGTCCCTCTTACAGTTACCCATCTATCTCCAGTCTTTGGTGTAACTACTTCCCTGAAGCTCCTATCTATGACCCCCTCTGCCTCCCGAATGATCCGAAGTTCATCCAGCTCAAGCTCCAGGTCCCTAACACGGTTTTTGAGGAGCTGGAGTTGGGTGCACTTCCCACAGATGAAATCAGCAGGGACACTGACGGCGTCCCTCACCTCAAACATTCTGCAGGAGGAGCATTGTACTGCCTTCCCTGACATCCCCTCTAGATTAAAAAAAAAACAAGAAAAAGAAAAAGAAAGGAAGAGCTTACCTGATATTACCTCAAACCCTGATCCCGCTGAAAGGTAAGCAAATTTAAAGGCACTCACTCACCTTCACGACAGGCCCCTGCTCCCGCTTCCCAACCACCGTGGGGTGGGGGGGTTGGTTAGAGGAGGAGGTAGGGTGGGAAACACTCACAAAGTGTTTCAGGTTTAACTGTCACTTGCCAACAGCCCCTCCACAAACCACCTTCAACTTAGGCTGACCGCACCGCACGTATGCAAATTTCCCCAGAACAGCTGATCAGTAGCTCTGCTCTGCTGCCCTCTGCTGGTTGCTTGCCTTTACTCAAACTCCTTGGGTCTTCTTCGCAGGTTCACCTTCAACTTAGGCTGACCGCACTGCACGTATGCAAATTTCCCCAGAACAGCTGATCAGTAGCTCTGCTCTGCTGCCCTCTGCTGGTTGCTTGCCTTTACTCAAACTCCTTGGGTCTTCTTCGCAGGTTCACCTTCAACTTAGGCTGACCGCACTGCACGTATGCAAATTTCCCCAGAACAGCTGATCAGTAGCTCTGCTCTGCTGCCCTCTGCTGGTTGCTTGCCTTTACGCAAACTCCTTGGGTCTTCTTCGCAGGTTCACCTTCAACTTAGGCTGACCGCACTGCACGTATGCAAATTTCCCCAGAACAGCTGATCAGTAGCTCTGCTCTGCTGCCCTCTGCTGGTTGCTTGCCTTTACTCAAACTCCTTGGGTCTTCTTCGCAGGTTCACCTTCAACTTAGGCTGACCGCACTGCACGTATGCAAATTTCCCCAGAACAGCTGATCAGTAGCTCTGCTCTGCTGCCCTCTGCTGGTTGCTTGCCTTTACTCAAACTCCTTGGGTCTTCTTCGCAGGTTCACCTTCAACTTAGGCTGACCGCACTGCACGTATGCAAATTTCCCCAGAACAGCTGATCAGTAGCTCTGCTCTGCTGCCCTCTGCTGGTTGCTTGCCTTTACTCAAACTCCTTGGGTCTTCTTCACAGGTTCACCTTCAACTTAGGCTGACCGCACTGCACGTATGCAAATTTCCCCAGAACAGCTGATCAGTAGCTCTGCTCTGCTGCCCTCTGCTGGTTGAGGGAGGGATTGGACAGGGAGGGATTGGACAGGCTGGGACACAGGGACTGAGTTACAGGGAGGGATTGGACAGGCTGGGACACAGGGACTGAGTTACAGAGAGGGATTGGACAGGCTGGGACACAGGGACTGAGTTACAGGGAGGGATTGGACAGACTGGGACAGGGACTGAGTTACAGGGAGGGATTGGATAGGCTGGGACACAGGGACTGAGTTACAGGGAGGGATTGGACAGGCTGGGACACAGGGACTGAGTTACAGGGAGGGATTGGACAGGCACTGAGTTACAGGGAGGGATTGGACAGGCTAGGACAGGGACTGAATTACAGGGAGGGATTGGACAGGCTGGAACAGGGACTGAGTTACAGGGAGGGATTGGACAGGCTGGAACACAGGGACTGAGTTACAGGAGGGATTGGACAGACTGGGACACAGGGACTGAGTTACAGGGAGGGATCGGACAGGGACTGAGTTACAGGGAGGGATGGGACAGGCTGGGACAGGAACTGAGTTACAGGGAGGGATTGGACAGGCTGGGACAGGGACTGAGTTACAGGGAGGGATTGGACTGGCTGGGACACAGGGACTGAGTTACAGGGAGTGATTGGACAGGCTGGGACACAGGGACTGAGTTACAGGGAGGGATTGGACAGGCTGGGACAGGGACTGAGTTACAGGGAGGGATTGGACAGGCTGGGACAGGGACTGAGTTACAGGGAGGGATTGGACAGGCTGGGACAGGGACTGAGTTACAGGGAGGGATTGGACAGGCTGGGACACTGGGACTGAGTTGCAGGGAGGGATTGGACAGGCTGGGACACAGGGACTGAGTTACAGGGAGGGATTGGACAGGCTGGGACAGGGACTGAGTTACAGGGAGGGATTGGACAGGCTGGGACAGGGACTGAGTTACAGGGAGGGATTGGACAGGCTGGGACACAGGGACTGAGTTACAGGGAGGGATTGGACAGGCTGGGAAAGGGACTGAGTTACAGGGAGGGATTGGACAGGCTAGGACAGGGACTGAGTTACAGGGAGGGATTGGACAGGCTGGGACACAGGGACTGAGTTACAGGGAGAGATTGGACAGGCTGGGACACAGGGACTGAGTTACAGGGAGGGATTGGACAGGCTGGGACAGGGACTGAGTTACAGGGAGGGATTGGACAGGCTGGGACACAGGGACTGAGTTACAGGGAGGGATTGGACAGGCTGGGACAGGTACTGAGTTACAGGGAGGGATGGGACAGGCTGGGCCAGGGACTGAGTTACAGGGAGGGATTGGACAGGCTGGGATACAGGGACTGAGTTACAGGGAGGGATGGGACAGGCTGGGACAGGGACTGAGTTACAGGGAGGGATTGGACAGGCTGGGACAGGGACTGAGTTACAGGGAGGGATTGGACAGACTGGGACACAGGGACTGAGTTACAGGGAGAGATTGGACAGGCTGGGACAGGGACTGAGTTACAGGGAGGGATTGGACAGGCTGGGACACAGGGACTGAGTTACAGGGAGGGATTGGACAGGCTGGGATAGGGACTGAGTTACAGGGAGGGATTGGACAGGCTGGGACACAGGGACTGAGTTACAGGGAGGGATTGGACTGGCTGGGATACAGGGACTGAGTTACAGGGAGGGATTGGACTGGCTGGGACAGGGACTGAGTTACAGGGAGGGATTGGACAGGCTGGGACAGGGACTGAGTTACAGGGAGTGATTGGACAGACTGGGACACAGGGACTGAGTTACAGGGAGAGATTGGACAGGCTGGGACAGGGACTGAGTTACAGGGAGGGATTGGTCAGGCTGGGACACAGGGACTGAGTTACAGGGAGGGATTGGACAGGCTGGGATAGGGACTGAGTTACAGGGAGGGATTGGACAGGCTGGGACAGGGACTGAGTTACAGGGAGGGATTGGACAGACTGGGACACAGGGACTGAGTTACAGGGAGAGATTGGACAGGCTGGGACAGGGACTGAGATACAGGGAGGGATTGGACAGGCTGGGACACAGGGACTGAGTTACAGGGAGGGATTGGACAGGCTGGGACAGGGACTGAGTTACAGGGAGGGATTGGACAGGCTGGGACAGGGACTGAGTTACAGGGACGGATTGGACAGGCTGGGACACAGGGACTGAGTTACAGGGAGGGATTGGACAGGCTGGGACAGGGACTGAGTTACAGGGAGGGATTGGACAGGCTGGGATAGGGACTGAGTTACAGGGAGGGATTGGACAGGCTGGGATACAGGGACTGAGTTACAGGGAGGGATTGGACAGGCTGGGACACAGGGACTGAGTTACAGGGAGGGATTGGACAGGCTGGGACACAGGGACTGAGTTACAGGGAGGGATTGGACAGGCTGGGACAGGGACTGAGTTACAGGGAGGGATTGGACAGTCTGGGACAGGGACTGAGTTACAGGGAGGGATTGGACAGGCTGAGACAGGGACTGAGTTACAGGGAGGGATTGGACAGGCTGGGACAGGGACTGAGTTACAGGGAGGGATTGGACAGGCTGGGACAGGGACTGAGTTACAGGGAGGGATTGGACAGGCTGGGACACAGGGACTGAGTTACAGGGAGGATTGGACAGACTGGGACACAGGGACTGAGTTACAGGGAGGGATTGGACAGGCTGGGACACAGGGACTGGGTTACAGGGAGGGATTGGACAGGCTGGGACAGGGACTGAGTTACAGGGAGGGATTGGACAGGCTGGGACAGGGACTGAGTTACAGGGAGGGATTGGACAGGCTGGGACACAGGGACTGAGTTACAGGGAGGGATTGGACAGGCTGGGACAGGGACTGAGTTACAGGGAGGGATTGGACAGGCTGGGACAGGGACTGAGTTACAGGGAGGGATTGGACAGGCTGGGACAGGGACTGAGTTACAGGGAGGGATTGGACAGGCTGGGACACAGGGACTGAGTTACAGGGAGGATTGGACAGGCTGGGACACAGGGACTGAGTTACAGGGAGGGATTGGACAGGCTGGGACACAGGGACTGAGTTACAGGGAGGGATTGGACAGGCTGGGACACAGGGACTGAGTTACAGGGAGGGATTGGACAGGCTGGGACAGGGACTGAGTTACAGGGAGGGATTGGACAGGCTGGGACACAGGGACTGAGTTACAGGGAGGGATTGGACAGGCTGGGACACAGGGACTGAGTTACAGGGAGGGATTGGACAGGCTGGGACACAGGGACTGAGTTACAGGGAGGGATTGGACAGGCTGGGACACAGGGACTGAGTTACAGGGAGGGATTGGACAGGCTGGGACACAGGGACTGAGTTACAGGGGGGGATTGGACAGGCTGGGACAGGGACTGAGTTACAGGGAGGGATTGGACAGGCTGGGACAGGGACTGAGTTACAGGGAGGGATTGGACAGGCTGGGACACAGGGACTGAGTTACAGGGAGGGATTGGACAGGCTGGGACAGGGACTGAGTTACAGGGAGGGATTGGACAGGCTGGGACACAGGGACTGAGTTACAGGGAGGGATTGGACAGGCTGGGACACAGGGACTGAGTTACAGGGAGGGATTGGACAGGCTGGGACACAGGGACTGAGTTACAGGGAGGGATTGGACAGGCTGGGACACAGGGACTGAGTTACAGGGAGGGATTGGACAGGCTGGGACAGGGACTGAGTTACAGGGAGGGATTGGACAGGCTGGGACAGGGACTGAGTTACAGGGAGGGATTGGACAGGCTGGGACAGGGACTGAGTTCTAGGGAGGGATTGGACAGGCTGGGACACAGGGACTGAGTTACAGGGAGGGATTGGACAGGCTGGGACAGGGACTGAGTTACAGGGAGGGATTGGACAGGCTGGGACAGGGACTGAGTTACAGGGAGGGATTGGACAGGCTGGGACACAGGGACTGAGTTACAGGGAGGGATTGGACTGGCTGGGATTTTTGTCTTTGGCGTGTAGGAGACTGAGGGGTGATCTTATCGACATGAATAAGATCATGAGGGGCATGGTAGGGTGAATTCACTCAGTCTTTTTCCCAGGGTTGGTGAATCGACAGCTCGAGAGCATAGTTTTCAGTTAAGAGGAGAAAGACTCAATGGGGTCCTGAGGAATAAGTTTTTTACACGGAGGTTGATCTGTATGTGGAATGAGCTGCCGGAGGGAGTGGGTGAGGCTGGGACATCGATTTGGACAGATCCACGGACAGGAAAGGTTCAGATGGATCTGGGCCAATGCAGGCAAATGGGGTTAGCTTAGATGGGATTAGTGTTTTGATTGGCACGGACCAATTTGGGCCGAACGGCCTGACTCCATGCTTCTATGATTCAATGTTCACGGCTGATCATCAAGTTCAATACCCTGATCCCGACTCCTCCCCCCCCCCCCCCCCCCCCCCCCCATATCCCCCGATCCCTTTAGCCCCATGAGGGATATCTAATTCCTTCTTGTAATTACACATTTTGACCTCAACTACTTTCTGTGGGAGTGAATTCCACAGATTCCCCGCTCTCTGGGTGAAGACATTTCTCCTCACCTCAGTCCCTAAAAGGTTTACCCCTTATCCTCAAACTATGACCCCTAGTTCTGGACTCCCCCACCATCGGGAACATTCTTTCTGAATCTACCCTGTCTAATCCTGTTAGAATTTTGTAAGTTTCTATGAGATCCCCTCTCACTCTTCTAAACTCCAATGAATATAATCCGAACCAATTTAGTCTCCCCTCATGTGACAGTCCCACCATCCCAGGAATCAGCCTGGTAAGACTTCGCTGGACTCCCTGTCAGTACCCGTGGACAGCAGGTTAGCACAAGTGATTAGCACTGTGGTTTCACAGCGCCAGTGTCCCAGGTTCGATTCGAGCCTGCACATTCCCCCGTGTCTGTATGGGTTTCCTCCGGGTGCTCCGGTTTCCTCCCACAGTTCAAAGATGTGCAGGTTAGGTGGATTGGCCATGCTAAATTGCCCTTAGTGACCATAAAGGTTAGGAGGGATTATTGGGTTACGGGATGGGGTGGAAGTGAGGGCTGAAGTGGGTTGGTGCAGACTCGATGGGCCGAATGGCCTCCTTCTGCACTATATGTTCTATGTACTATGTACCCGTCTCACATTAATCCCAATTACAATAGTAAAGATAATTTTTAATATTTGTGTGAAGTCAGTGTGTGTGTTTGCTGTACGATGGATTGCCAAGAGAGAGATGTGAAAGAATCAAAGTGACCAACTCCACACACACCCATGTTTGCTCTTGAAGGCAGTATGTGGTTTAAAGTCTTGGATTTCCATTGCCAAGGAAGAGGAAGGAGTATCAAACTCAGAGAACCATGGGTGACTACAGGTGTTGGGAAAGCAAAAAGAGGCTTTTAGCACGTACAAGAGGAGCAAATCAACAGAGGTATTAGTGGAGTCCAGATAGTGCAGGATGGAAGTTAAGAAAATAATTAGGAGAACAAAGCGGGGATATGAGAAATCTCTAGCTGGTAAAAGTAGGGAAAATCCCAAGATATTCCATAAGTATATGGGAAGAGGATAACCAGGGAGAGAGTGGGGTCCATTAGGGACTAAGGGGGAAATCTGTGGGTGGAGCCAGAGGGCATTGGTCGGGTGTTGAACGAACATTTCACATCTGTCTTCACCCAAGAGAATGAGGGGGTAGATAGGGAATTTAGAGAGAGACTGAGAGATTATTGAGCAAATTGTCAGAGGGAGTGAGAAGGTATTGGAGGTGTTGGCAGGCTGAAAAGTGGGCAAATCTCCAGGTGCGGATGAATTGTGAGCCAGGATGCTGTGGGAGGTGAGGTGGGTGGGTGGTGGGGGGAGAGTGCAGGGGCTCTGACACAGATTTTTAATCCCTCTCTGGCCACGGGGAGGTGCCAGAGGGCTGGGGAACAATTAACGTGGTCCCACGATTGACAAAAGTTTGTTGAGATAAGCCTGGAAACTATAGACCAGTGAGTCTTATGTCAGTGGGAGGGAAACTACTGGAGAAGATTCTGAAGGAGAGAATCTAACCCCACTTGGAGAGGCAAGGTTTGATCAGGAATAGTCAACATGGCTTTGTCAGAGAGAGGTCATGTCTGAGAAATATGGTGTAGATGAGGGTAGTGCAGTTGATGTAGTTTACATGGATTTCAGCAAAGCCTTTGACAAGCTCAGAGAGTAGTAGGGGTGTGGAACGCCCTGCTTGCAACAGTAGTAGACTCGCCAACTTTAAGGGCATTTAAGTGGTCACTGGATAGACATATGGATGAAAATGGAATAGTGTAGGTCAGATAGGCTTCAGATGGTTTCACAGGTCGGCGCAACATCGAGGGCCGAAGGGCCCGTACTGCGCTGTAATGTTCTATGTTCTATAAGATCCCACATGGGAGACTTGGAAAGAAGGCAAATGCACATGGGATACAGGGGAACTTGATAAGGTGGATTCAAAGCTGGCAGAGCTGTAGGAGGGTGATGACAGACGGCTGCATTAGTGAGGCCACAGCTGGAGTATTGTGTGTAATTCTGGTCGCCACATTATAGGAAGGATGTGATTGTACTGGAGAGGGTGCAGAGGAGATTCACCAGGATGTTGCCTGGGATGGAACATTTAAGTTATGAAGAGAGGCTGGATAGGCTTGGGTTGTTTTCTCTGGAGCAGAGAAGACTGAGGGGTGACCTGATCGAGGTGGACAAGATTATGAGGGGCGTGGATAGGGAGCAGCTGTTCCCCTCAGTTGAAGGGTCGGTTTCGAGGGGACACAGTTCAAGGTGAGGGGTGGGAGGCTTAGGGGGGATTTGAGGAAAAACCTTTTTACCCAGAGGGTGGTGACGGTCTGGAACGCACTGCCTGGGAGGGTGGTAGAGGCGGCTCGCCTGACATCCTTTTAAAAAGTACCTGGATAGGCACTTGGCAACGTCATAACATTCAGGGCTATGGGCCAAATGGGATTCGATAGGCAGGTCAGGTGTTTTCTATGTGTTGGTGCAGACTCGATGGGCTGAACGGCCCCTTCTACAATCTATTATTCTGTGATTCTGTGACTACTCGTGAAGAATCTCCCCGATAGCAACAGTGGGTTGCAGTAATATTATTGGATTCTTTTTGAAGAGGGATGTTCATTCGTGAGTCCAACCACGAAGAAATCTTTTGGGGAAATGTTCGTAAAATGGATTGTGATGGGTTGTTGGGAATTGGGTTTGAGTGCGGTTGGAATGTTCTGGTTAGGATTACGGGAATAGGAACCCGGACAGGAGGATTTGGGAATATCATTCTGATCCAGACATACACACGTGTGATTGCTTTTATTCACAGATTGTTCTGGTGACCAGATATTCCTGCCCTGTGGACGATCATGTCCTCGCTCCTGTGACGATCTCTCTCTGGATGTGCTCTGTCTGGAGGATGGGATTTCCTCTCCCGACTCCGATTCCAATCTGAATTGCCAACCATCCTGTGGTTGTCCTGGTGACTTGCTTCTCCTGAATGGATCATGTGTTACCCGGAGTGAGTGTCGCTGTAAGTCTCGAGGTAAGTGAAGCCATTTTGCACCAAATTCACCAACACCAGCAAGCTCACAACATTTTCCACAATGTCTCTTCCCTCATTGGGCCCTGAATATATTGACCAAAAACGTTCCTCCAATACATATTTCAGGAATTCCATCCCCCCTCCCCCTCCCTCACCACTTTCTCCATCACATCCTCATCAATAATTTGATAATAAAGCCCCAAGTCTCGCCATCCTTGGATAGTGTCAAAAGGCCATTAATGACACAGAAGGACTCTATTCGGACATAGAAAGAGGAGGGGGCCATTTAGCCGCTCGAACCTGTCCCATCACTCAGTGAAATTATGTTGGAGCTGTGAGGGACCCTCTACTGGGCCGGGAGGGGAAGCAGCCGGAGCTGGGAGGGACCCTCTGCTGGGGCCAGGAGGGGAAGCAGCCGGACCTGGGAGGGACCCTCTGCTGGGGCTGGGAGGGGAGGCAGCCGGACCTGGGAGGGACCCTCTGCTGGGGCCAGGAGGGGAGGCAGCCGGAGCTGTGAGGGACCCTCTACTGGGGCCGGGAGGGGAAGCAGCCGGAGCTGGGAGGGACCCTCTGCTGGGGCTGGGAGGGACCCTCTGCTGGGCCGGGAGGGGAGGCAGCCAGAGCTGTGAGGGACCCTCTGCTGGGCCAGGAGGGGAAGCAGCCGGAGCTGTGAGGGACCCTCTGCTGGGCCGGGAGGGGAGGCAGCCGGAGCTGCGAGGGACCCTCTGCTGGGCCGGGAGGGGAGGCAGCCGGAGCTGTGAGGGACCCTCTGCTGGGGCTGGGAGGGGAGGCAGCCGGAGCTGGGAGGGACCCTCTGCTGGGGCTGGGAGGGGAGGCAGCCGGAGCTGGGAGGGACCCTCTGCTGGGGCCAGGAGGGGAGGCAGCCGGAGCTGCGAGGGACCCTCTGCTGGGCCGGGAGGGGAGGCAGCCGGAGCTGGGAGGGACCCTCTGCTGGGGCTGGGAGGGGAAGCAGCCGGAGCTGTGAGGGACCCTCTGCTGGGGCTGGGAGGGACCCTCTGCTGGGCCGGGAGGGGAGGCAGCCGGACCTGGGAGGGACCCTCTGCTGGGGCTGGGAGGGACCCTCTGCTGGGCCGGGAGGGACCCTCTGCTGGGGCTGGGAGGGACCCTCTGCTGGGCCGGGAGGGGAGGCAGCCGGACCTGGGAGGGACCCTCTGCTGGGGCTGGGAGGGACCCTCTGCTGGGCCGGGAGGGACCCTCTGCTGGGCCAGGAGGGGAAGCAGCCGGAGCTGTGAGGGACCCTCTGCTGGGCCGGGAGGGGAGGCAGCCGGACCTGTGAGTGACCCTCTGCTGGGCCAGGAGGGGAGGCAGCCGGAGCTGTGAGTGACCCTCTGCTGGGCCAGGAGGGGAGGCAGCCGGAGCTGTGAGGGACCCTCTGCTGGGGCTGGGAGGGACCCTCTGCTGGGCCGGGAGGGGAGGCAGCCGGACCTGTGAGTGACCCTCTGCTGGGGCCAGGAGGGGAGGCAGCCGGAGCTGCGAGGGACCGTCTGCTGGGCCGGGAGGGGAAGCAGCCGGACCTGGGAGGGACCCTCTGCTGGGGCTGGGAGGGACCCTCTGCTGGGCCGGGAGGGGAAGCAGCCGGAGCTGGGAGGGACCCTCTGCTGGGGCTGGGAGGGACCCTCTGCTGGGCCGGGAGGGGAGGCAGCCAGAGCTGTGAGGGACCCTCTGCTGGGCCAGGAGGGGAAGCAGCCGGAGCTGTGAGGGACCCTCTGCTGGGCCGGGAGGGGAGGCAGCCGGAGCTGCGAGGGACCCTCTGCTGGGCCGGGAGGGGAGGCAGCCGGAGCTGTGAGGGACCCTCTGCTGGGGCTGGGAGGGGAGGCAGCCGGAGCTGGGAGGGACCCTCTGCTGGGGCTGGGAGGGGAGGCAGCCGGAGCTGGGAGGGACCCTCTGCTGGGGCCAGGAGGGGAGGCAGCCGGAGCTGCGAGGGACCCTCTGCTGGGCCGGGAGGGGAGGCAGCCGGAGCTGGGAGGGACCCTCTGCTGGGGCTGGGAGGGGAAGCAGCCGGAGCTGTGAGGGACCCTCTGCTGGGGCTGGGAGGGACCCTCTGCTGGGCCGGGAGGGGAGGCAGCCGGACCTGGGAGGGACCCTCTGCTGGGGCTGGGAGGGACCCTCTGCTGGGCCGGGAGGGACCCTCTGCTGGGGCTGGGAGGGACCCTCTGCTGGGCCGGGAGGGGAGGCAGCCGGACCTGGGAGGGACCCTCTGCTGGGGCTGGGAGGGACCCTCTGCTGGGCCGGGAGGGACCCTCTGCTGGGCCAGGAAGGGAAGCAGCCGGAGCTGTGAGGGACCCTCTGCTGGGCCGGGAGGGGAGGCAGCCGGACCTGTGAGTGACCCTCTGCTGGGCCAGGAGGGGAGGCAGCCGGAGCTGTGAGTGACCCTCTGCTGGGCCAGGAGGGGAGGCAGCCGGAGCTGTGAGGGACCCTCTGCTGGGGCTGGGAGGGACCCTCTGCTGGGCCGGGAGGGGAGGCAGCCGGACCTGTGAGTGACCCTCTGCTGGGGCCAGGAGGGGAGGCAGCCGGAGCTGCGAGGGACCGTCTGCTGGGCCGGGAGGGGAAGCAGCCGGACCTGGGAGGGACCCTCTGCTGGGGCTGGGAGGGACCCTCTGCTGGGGCTGGGAGGGACCCTCTACTGGGCCGGGAGGGGAGGCAGCCGGAGCTGGGAGGGATTGCTGCAACAGCCTCAGTCCTCAACACCGACAACTGCCAATCTCCAGACGCAATTCTGCAACTCATCTGCTTCATTTTAAATCACAACATCTTCACCTTCGACAACAAATTCTTCATCCAGACGCACGGAACAGCCATGGGGACCAAATTCGCACCTCAATATGCCAACATCTTCATGCATAAGTTTGAACAAGACTTCCTCACCGCACAGGACCTTCAACCGATGTTATACACCAGATACATCGATGACATTTTTTTCCTTTGGACCCACGGCGAAGAATCACTGAAACGACTACACGATGACATCAGTAAGTTCCATCCCACCATCAGAGTCACCATGGACTATTCTCCAAATTCAGTTGCATTCTTGGACACACTCATCTCTATCAAGGACGGCCACCTCAGCACCTCGCTTTACCGCAAGCCCAGGGATAACCTCACGATGCTCCACTTCTCCAGCTTTCACCCAAAACACATTAAAGTAGCCATCCCCTATGGACAGGCCCTCCGTATACACAGGATCTGCTCAGACGAGGAGGAGTGTAACAGACACCTACAGATGCTGAAAGATGCCCTCGTACGAACGGGATATGGCGCT
This sequence comes from Scyliorhinus canicula, assembly GCF_902713615.1. Lineage (NCBI taxonomy): Eukaryota > Metazoa > Chordata > Chondrichthyes > Carcharhiniformes > Scyliorhinidae > Scyliorhinus > Scyliorhinus canicula. The sequence continues at coordinate 353,091 of NC_052155.1, read as the reverse complement.
CGACTCATTGATCGACAGTTCCAACGCGCCACAGCAAAAAACCGCACCGACCTCCTCAGAAGACAAACACGGGACACAACCGACAGAGTACCCATCGTCGTCCAGTACTTCCCCGGAGCGGAGAAACTACGACATCTTCTTCACAGCCTTCAACACGTCATCGATGAAGATGAACATCTTGCCAAGGTCATCCCCACACCCCCACTACTTGCCTTCAAACAACCGCGCAACCTCAAACAAACCATTGTTCGCAGCAAACTACCCAGCCTTCAGAACAGCGACCACGTCACCACACAACCCTGCCGTGGGCAATCTCTGCAAGACGTGCCAGATCATCGACATGGATACCACCATTACACGTGAGAACACAACCCACCAGGTACGCGGCACATACTCGTGCGACTCGGCCAATGTTGTCTACCTCATACGCTGCAGGAAAGGATGTCCCGAAGCGTGGTACATTGGGGAGACCATGCAGACACTGCGACAACGAATGAACGGGCATCGTGCGACAATCACCAGGCAGGAATGTTCCCTTCCAGTCGGGGAACACTTCAGCAGTCAAGGGCATTCAGCCTCTGATCTCCGGGTAAGCGTTCTCCAAGGCGGTCTTCAGGGCACGCGACAACGCAGAATTGCCGAGCAGAAACTTAGAGCTAAATTCCGCACACATGAGTACGGCCTCAACCGGGACCTGAGATTCATGTCGCATTACATTCACCCCCCACCATCTGGCCGGGCTTGCGAAATCGTACCAACTGTCCTGGCTTGAGACAATTCACACCTCTTTAACCTGGGGTTACCCCTATCCCTGAATCTGTAAATGATTTGATTACCCGCAAATGCTCGCATTCCAAGCATTGTCTGGAATCTCTGACTTTGTCTATATAAATGTTTCTGGAACATACCTCGCCATTCACCTGAGGAAGGAGCAGCGCTCCGAAAGCTAGTGTTTGAAACAAACCTGTTGGACCTGGTGTTGGAAGACTTCTTACTGTGCTCACCCCAGTCCAACGCCGGCATCTCCACATCAAAGAATGGCGTTGGAGGAATGGGTTTAAATTCATGGGACATTGACACCAGTACTGGGGAAGGAGGGAGCTATTCCGATGGAATGGTCTGTACTGGGGAAGGAGGGAGCTATTCCGATGGAATGGTCTGTACTGGGGAAGGAGGGAGCTATTCCGATGGAATGGTCTGTACTGGGGAAGGAGGGAGCTATTCCGATGGAATGGTCTGTACTGGGGAAGGAGGGAGCTATTCCGATGGAATTGTCTGTACTGGGGAAGGAGGGAGCTATTCCGATGGAATGGTCTGTACTGGGGAAGGAGGGAGCTATTCCGATGGAATTGTCTGTACTGGGGAAGGAGGGAGCTATTCCGATGGAATGGTCTTTACCTGAATCACGCTGGGACAGAATCCTGGCCAATATGTAAAGAGCAAGAGGATAGCCAGAGAAATGGTTGGTCCATTCAAGGATGAAATGAAAATTGAAATGAAAAACTGAAAATTGCTTATTGTCACGAGTAGGCTTCAAATGACGTTACTGTGAAAAGCCCCTAGTCGCCACATTCAGGCACCTGTTCGGGGAGGCTGGTATGGGAATTGAACCGTGCTGCTGGCCTGCCTTGGTCTTCTTTAATAGCCAGCTATTTAGCCCTGTGCTAAACCAGTACTTATTCAAGGATATTGGAGGGAATCTATGTCTGGTTGCAAAGGAAATGGGAGAGATACTAAATGAATACTTTGCCTCAGTATTCACCAAAGGGAAGGACTTGGTGGATGAGGAGTATAGGGTAGTTTGTGTAGATAGTCTGAGTCATGTTGATATTAATAAAGATGAGGTGTTGGATGTCTTAAAAAGCATTAAAGTAGATAAGTCCCCAGAGCCTGATGGGATCTATCCCAGAATACTGAGGGAGGCAAGGGAGGAAATTGCTGAGGCCTTGACAGAAATCTTTGTAGCCTCATTGGCTACAGGTGAAGTTCCAGAGGATTGGAGAATAGCCAATGTTGTTCCATTGTTTAAGAAGGGCAGCAGGGATAATCCAGGAAATTATAGGCCGGTGAGCCTTACATCAGTGGTAGGGAAAATATTGGAAAAGATTCTTAGAGACAGGATTCACTCACGTTTGGAAACACATGGACTTATTAGTGATGAACAGCATGGCTTTGTGAAGGGAAGGTCATGTTTCACTAACTTTTTCGAGGAAGTGACGAAGATGATAGATGAGGGAAAGGCTGTAGATGTTGTTTACATGGACTTCAGTAAAGCCTTTGACAAGGTACCTCATGGTAGACTGTTTCAGAAGGTGGAGTTAAATGGAATCGGAGGAGAGCTGGCAAGTTGGATTCAGAACTGGCTTGGGCACAGAAGATAGAGGGTAGCAGTAGAAGGTGCTTTTCTAATTGGAGGGCTGTGACTAGCGGCGTTCCACAGGGATCATTTCTGGGGCCATTGTTGTTCGTGGAGTATCTAAATGATTTGGAAGGACTTCCGGTGATGGCGGGCGGGAGGCAGCCGCACACTGGAGGGTCCCGCTCGGGAATAGGAATTTAAGCGTTTTAACGCCCATTCCGGGGGGCAACGGAGGCTGAAAACGTCTGTAAGAAGGCACAGGGAGGAGAAATGTCCAAGTTTGGGGAAAAAACGGCCGTGAAAAAGGGGGTGTTATGGGCCAGGGTTTAGAGAACCCCAAAGTGTATCATGGAGTTCACCTGACCTACAACTTTTAATAGATTGTGGTATGGGGAGCACACGGCCCACTCTACAGGTGTGGCACAGCAGAAATGGAAAAGTATTTTTAAAGCAAAACAATGTTTATTCTATGAACTCAAGTTAACCTTTTTAAAACTTACAGTGAACATCTTAGCAACCATCAATTCAAATACAACTCCCAAAGAATAAACACTCAGTAATTCTTACTTTCCTTTTAACATCCATAAGACGTAAAAATAACTTTTAACAGAAGCACATCAGGTTAAAGTCACTACTGAGAGCACTTATTAGTTTTAAATCACCAAAGGATTGATTTACATTCTTTAGATGACAGAGCGAGACTCTAATACACCTTCCGTCTGTGACTGCAGCTATCCAGCTCTGAAAACGAAACTAAAACACACCCTGCAGCAAACAGCCTAAAACAAAAGTAAAAGAGCTGACAGACAGCCCAGCTCCACCCACTCTCTGACATCACTGCAGTAATAAACACTCATTTCTTAAAGGTACTCTCGCTACAGATACTTATATACACACCCATTTATAAACACCTATTTCTTAAAGGTACTCTCACATGACACCTCCCCCCAAGGAAAAAAAACCCATCGACTTCAAGATGGTTTCATTTTTCAACCTTGCACCATCCTTTAAGAAATGCACTCAGAAAATATACTTTATCGTTTCAAAACAACACACGCAAACAGGTATAATAATATAGTTCATTTTTTTCATTCTTCTTCCTCCAACTGAAATCCGTTTTGATTGACAGTCTCTTTGAACAAGAAGGTCTCTGCACGATCCGTCCATTTCTCTACGCCTCGGCATTTCTCTTTAAAGTCAGATACTTTAGTTCAATCGGATCACAGAGCCCCTTGTAATTCTCCAACACAGGAGCATTGGTTTTATAGCCTTCAGGCAGTCAAATGCCTGTTGAAACTCCGCTGTCCGCTGGAATTTGTTACGCTTCTTTAGCAAGTCCGTCAGTAGAGCAACCACACTACAAAATATTTTCACCAATGTTCAACCAAATCCACTCACGCCAAGAAATCGCATTATTTCCCTTCGTCTTGAGGGAATCGGAAACTCCTCAAATTTGACACGTAATTCAATAATGTAAGTTCCGATTTCTCACTCACCAATTTTTCCTTAATCAATTTAAGTGGTCCTCTTACCTCATGACCAAAAATTAGTTCAAAAGGACTGAATTTGGTTGACTCATTAGGTGCATCCCTAATTGCAAACAGTATGAATGGAATTCCTTTGTCCCAATCCTCTGGATAATCATGACAATAAGCCCTCAACATTGTCTTTAATAGGACAGAATGGTGGCACAGTGGTTAGCATTGTTGCCTCTGGTGCTGAGGACCCGGGTTCGAATCCCAGCCCTGGGTCACTGTCCGTGTGCAGTTTGCACATTCTCCCCGTGTCTGCGTGGGTTTCGCCCCCACAACCCAAAGATGTGCAGGGTGGGTGGATTGGCCACACTAAATTGCCCCTTAATTGGAAAAAATAATTGAGTACGCTAAAATTATTTTAAAAAATCATTGTCTTTAATGTCTGATGCCACCTTTCTAACGTTCCCTGCGATTCTGGATGGTACATAGTTGATTTAAATTGTTTTATTCCTGAGCTATCCATAACTTCTTTGAATAACCTTAAGGCAAAATTTGATCCTTGATCGATTATATTTCTGTGGGTAGTCCATATCTAGTAAAGAACTTAAGTAATTCCTCCACAATCTTTTTACCTGGAATATTACATACTGGAATGGCCTCTGGAAACCTAGTAGACACATTCATTATAGTCAAAAGATATTGATTCCCACTTTTTGTTTTAGGAAGATGTCCTACACAATCAATTAGGACCCTTATAAAAGGTTCCTCAAATGCTGGAATGGGTATTAAGGGCGCTGGTTTTATCACTGCTTGAGGTTTCCCTATCACTTGATATGTGTGACATGATTGACAAAATGTAACTACATCTTTATGTAGTCCAGGCCAATAAAAATGTTTCTGGATTTTAGCTTGAGTTTTCCTTATTCCGAAATGACCTCCCACTGGTACCTCATGTGCAACTCGCAACACCTCCTTTCTATACCCGACCGGCAATACTACTTGATGAACTTCTGCCCACTTTTCATCTGCCTGCATATGTAAAGGTCTCCATTTTCTCATCAAGACATCACTTTTACAGTAATAACACTCTGGTATACTCTCAGTTTCCTCTTCCATATATGCTTTCTGATACATCCGTTTTATTTCTACATCTTTCTATTGTAACTCCGCCAATTTTCCTGAACTAAAATATCCGCCTCATCCTCCCCCTGTTCTTGTTCTTTTTCAAAAATCATTTCTGATAATTGCACTTCAATGTCATCTTCACTCTTTGATTTCTCCTCTTGTCTTAACCTGTGACTTTGCGACCTTGTTACGACACAATCCGGAAAAATCCCAGGATATTCGTCCTTCAACACTTCAGTTGTCTGATTTTCTACTGGCTTATCAACCACAGTAGGCATCACTCCCACCTGCGATCCAGCTATATCATTACCCAAGATAAACATTACTTTACACGGTAGCTTTACTTTACTTTGTTACACATTACTTTGTTGGGCAGCACGGTAGCATGGTGGTTAGCACAATTGCTTCACAGTTCCAGGGTCCCAGGTTCGATTCCCAGCTTGGGTCACTGTCTGTGCGGAGTCTGCACGTTCTCCCCGTGTGTGCGTGGGTTTCCTCCAGGTGCTCCGGTTTCCTCCCACAGTCCAAAGATGTACAGGTTAGGTGGATTGGCCATGCTAAATTGTCCTTAGTGTCCAAAATTGCCCTTAGTGTTGGGTGGGGTTACTGGGTTATGGGGTTATGGGGATAGGGTGGCAGTGGGCTTGGATAGGATGCTCTTTCAAAGAGCCGGTGCAGACTCAATGGGCTGAATGGCCTCCTTCTGCGCTGTAAATTCTATGAAAATGTATTCCTGGACAAGATAGTTTCTCTATTACTCCTACTACCACTTCACCACTCTTCACTGGACTTTCCAACCTTACCTTATGTAATGGAACACTACTCCTCTCACCCTGAATTCCACATATCACCACCTTTTCTGGCAATATTCTTCCCAAACGACATAATTCCTCATCTCTTACCATTAAAGATTGACTAGCTCCCATATCTCTTAAAATTGTGACTTCTTTACCTGCTCCTCCTGATGCACATGAGTAAACTTTACCCACACAAGTAAATTCTTTAAAGAGATCTGGCACCTTCTTATCAATCACCTCTTGATCAGGCTGTACAATCTTTTGCACCTCCTTCACTTCAATTGGGCTTTCCTTGACCACTTTAACAAACCCCACTGTCTTATCCTGTTTTACCACATCAGCCTTCCCAGTGCTTTTCTTCAACCACCAACACTGTGACTTTACATGGCCTAGTTTATTACAGTGAAAACATTTGAAACTTTTCATTTCTTTTCCAACCTCCTGGATTTCTTCTTTAGTCTGAGATACACTCCCTTTATTGTCTCCCACCAGATCACCTTTACCTTTACCACTTGAGTATTTCTCATGTCCTCAGTTTCTTTCCCTCAAAGGCTGAAACTGATGTCGGAAACCAAATTTTGATTTATGAACTAATTCATAATCATCTGCCATTTCTGCTGCTAATCTCGCAGTTTTAACCCTCTGTTCTTCCACATGAGTTCTCACTACATCAGGAATTGAATTTTTAAACTCCTGCAAAAGTATAGTTTCTCTGAGAGCTTCATACGTTTGGTCTATTTTCAAAGCCCTTATCCACCTATCAAAATTACTCTGAGCCTTTCAAGTTCCATGTATGTTTGACCAAATTCTTTCCTTAAATTTCTAAACCTTTGTCTGTGGGCTTCAGGCACTAGTTCATATGCACCTAAGATGGATTTTTTCACCTCCTCATACGTCCCAGATACCTCCTCCGGTAGTGATGCAAACACTTCACTCGCCCTACCTACCAGCTTTGTTTGAATCAGTAACACCCACATGTCCTGTGGCCATTTCATTTGTTTAGCTACCTTCTCAAATGAAATGAAAAAGGCTTCTGCCTCCTTCTCATTAAACCTTGGCAATGCTTGGACATATTTAAATAGATACCCACCAAGCCATCGATTATGATGCTCTTTCTCACTATCCACATCATTATCATCCAACTGCACGTTTCCCTTTACGCCGGCCAATTGTAACTGACTGTCATGTTTCATGGCCATTTTCTGAAGTTCAAATTCTCTTTATATTTTTCCCTGATCTGTATCTCCCTTTCTCTTTATTTTTCTTCTCTATCTCTTTTGTATTCAAGCTGCTTTAATTCTTTCTCATGTTCCATTTGTTTAAGTTGTAACTGAATTTTTGCCATTTCCAATGAGTCAAACTGTATCTCCAGCAACTTTAAATGCTGAGCCACCACCATAATTACCTCATCTTTTCGCATTTTGTCAGGTAATGTTAACTGCAATATTTTTGCCAAATCTAACAGTCTGCTTTTAGTCTCTGTCCGTAAGGTACTGCCTGTGACGGTCTCCATCCCCAAAAACTTCAGAGCCTCTGAAAGAGCCATTGTCCACAACACACTCCCTACTTAAACTAGAATACCACACCTGAAAAGCAACCACAATCTGCTCACCCCTCACTGTCTTTAAATTCACTAAGCCAATCCAATAGATAGACTTTTATCCCCATCGAGCCCCCAATTTGTTATGGGCCAGGGTTTAGAGAACCCCAAAGTGTATCATGGAGTTCACCTGACCCACAACTTTTAATAGATTGTGGTATGGGGAGTACACGGCCCACTCTACCAGCAAAAAGGAAGGACGGAAGAAAGAGGGAAAATCGACCGTGGATATCTAAGGAAATAAGGGAGAGTATCAAATTGAAGGAAAAAGCATATAAAGTGGCAAAGATTGCTGGGAGATTAGAGGACTGGGAAATCTTTAGGGGGCAACAGAAAGCTACTAAAAAAGCTATAAAGAAGAGTAAGATAGAGTATGAGAGTAAACTTGCTCAGAATATAAAAACAGACAGTAAAAGTTTTTACAAATATATAAGACAAAAAAGAGTGGCTAAGGTAAATATTGGTCCTTTAGAGGATGAGAAGGGAGTTTTAATAATGGGAAATGAGGAAATGGCTGAGGAACTGAACAGGTTTTTTGGGTCGGTCTTCACAGTGGAAGACACAAATAACATGCCAGCGACTGATAGAAATGAGGCTATGACAGGTGAGGACCTTGAGAGGATTGTTATCACTAAGGAGGGAGTGATGGGCAAGCTAATGGGGCTAAAGGTAGACAAGTCTCCTGGCCCTGATGGAATGCATCCCAGAGTGCTAAAAGAGGTGGCTAGGGAAATTGCAGATGCACTAGTGATATTTACCGAAATTCACTAGACTCTGGGGTGGTCCCGGTGGATTGGAAATTAGCAAACGTGACGCCACTGTTTAAAAAAGGAGGTAGGCAGAAAGCAGGAAATTATAGGCCAGTGAGCTTAACTTCGGTAGTAGGGACGATGCTGGAATCTATCATCAAGGAAGAAATTGCGAGGCATCTGGATAGAAATTGTCCCATTGGGCAGACGCAGCACGGGTTCGTAAAGGGCAGGTCATGCCTAACTAATTTAGTGGAATTTTTTGAGGACATTACCAGTGCAGTAGATAACGGGGAGCCGATGGATGTGGTATATCTGGATTTCCAGAAAGCCTTTGACAAGGTGCCACACAAAAGGTTGCTGCATAAGATAAAGATGCATGGCATTAAGGGTAAAGTAGTAGCATGGATAGAGGATTGGTTAATTAATAGAAAGCAAAGAGTTGGGATAAATGGGTGTTTCTCTGGTTGGCAATCAGTAGCTAGTGGTGTCCCTCAGGGATCCGTGTTGGGCCCACAATTGTTCACAATTTACATAGATGATTTGGATTTGGGGACCAAGGGCAATGTGTCCAAGTTTGTAGATGACACTAAGATGAGTGGTAAAGCGAAAAGTGCAGAGGATACTGGAAGTCTGCAGAGGGATTTGGATAGGTTAAGTGAATGGGCTAGGGTCTGGCAGATGGAATGCAATGTTGACAAATGTGAGGTTATCCATTTTGGTAGGAATAACAGCAAACGGGATTATTATTTAAACGATAAAATATTAAAGCATGCCGCTGTTCAGAGAGACTTGGGTGTGCTAGTGCACGAGTCACAGAAGGTTGGTTTACAAGTGCAACAGGTGATTAAGAAGGTAAATGGAATTTTGTCCTTCATTGCTAGAGGGATGTAGTTTAAGACTAGGGAGGTTATGTTGGAATTGTATAAGGTGTTAGTGCGGCCACACCTGGAGTATTGTGTTCAGTTTTGGTCTCCTTACTTGAGAAAGGACGTACTGGCGCTGGAGGGTGTGCAGAGGAGATTCACTAGGTTAATCCCAGAGCTGAAGGGGTTGGATTATGAGGAGAGGTTGAGTAGACTGGGACTGTACTCGTTGGAATTTAGAATGATGAGGGGGGATCTTATAGAGACATTTAAAATTATGAAGGGAATAGATAGGATAGATGCAGGCAGGTTGTTTCCACTGGCGGGTGACAGCAGAACTAGGGGGCATAGCCTCAAAATAAGGGGAAGTAGATTTAGGACTGAGTTTAGGAGGAACTTCTTCACCCAAAGGGTTGTGAATCTATGGAATTCCTTGCCCAGTGAAGCAGTTAAGGCTCCTTCATTACATGTTTTTAAGGTAAAGATAGATAGTTTTTTGAAGAATAAAGGGATTAAGGGTTATGGTGTTCGGGCCGGAAAGTGGAGCTGAGTCCACAAAAGATCAGCCATGATCTAATTGAATGGCGGAGCAGGCTCGAGGGGCCAGATGGCCTACTCCTGCTCCTAGTTCTTTTGTTCTACAGGTGTGGCACAGCAGAAATGGAAAAATATTTTTTATAGCAAAATAATCTTTTATTCTATGAACTCAAGTTAACCTTTTTAAAACATAATTCAACCATTAATTCAAATACAACCCCCAAAGAATACAACACTACGTAATCCTTAAACTGTCCTTTTAACATCCAGAAGACTTTAAAAAACCTTCAAACAGAAGCACATCAGGTTAACGTCACTACTGTTATTAGTTTTAAATCACCAGGATCGATTTACAGTCTTTAGATTACAGAGAGAGATTCATACACCTTCTGGCTGTGACTGCAGCTATCCATCTCTGAAAACGAAGCTAAAACACACCCTGCAGAAAACGGTCTAAAACGAAAGTAAAAAGCTGACAGACAGCCCAGCTCCACCCATACTCTGAAATCACTGCAGTAATAAACACCCATTTCTTAAAGGTACTCTCACATGACATGTTCTATTTGTTTCATTGAAGCAAACGCACTCCAGACCTACAGTCCCGCTGATCCCTGTGGTTACCCCCTGCCATCTCTTACTCTGTACCATGTTTATCTCACTCTCACTATTTTCCATAGTCGCTATACTTCCTGATCAACTGTTCCACTTCCCACCCCCCCGTCATACTAGTTTAAACAATTCTGTGATTTATGTTAATATGTCACCCCCCAATAACCTTTTATGTGCTACTTTATCAAATACCTTCTGGAAATCGAAGTCAAGTACATCCATCGGTTCCCCTTTATCCACAACACATGTAACTTCCTCAGCGAATAAGTTAATTATTTTCACAAAACCATGTTGACTCTGCCTTGAACTGCGCTCGATTATAGATTCTCTTTTAGTAGCTCCAAACATTTTCTCTACAGCAGACATTAGTTGAACTGGCCAAACTCTTCCCACCCACTGTCTCCCTCCTTTCCTGAATAATGGAGTTACATTTGACACATTCCATCCGAATGGGACCTTCCCAATTCAAGGACTTTTGGAAAATTAAAACTATCGCATCAACTCTCCCACTAAACACTCCATCAGGTCCTGTGATCTTATCAGCCCACAATTTACTCAGTATCACCTCTCTGGTAATTTCCCTGAGTTCCTCCCTTCCTTCTATTTGCTGATTCAATGCTGCTTCTGAGATTTCACTTGTTAGAACATAGAACATAGAACATTACAGCGCAGTACAGGCCCTTCGGCCATCTATGTTGCGCCGTCCTGTGAAACCCCTCTAAAACCCATCTACACCATTCCCTTATCGTCCATATGTCTATCCAATGACCATTTGAATGCGTTTAGTGTTGGCGAGTCAACTACTGTTGCAGGCAGGGCATTCCACGCCCTTACTACTCTCTGAGTAAAGAACCTACCTCTGACATCTGTCCTATATCTATCTCCCCTCAATTAAAACCTATGTCCCCTCGTGCTGGACATCACCATCCGAGGAAAAAGGTTCTCACTGTCCACCCTATCTCATCTCTGATCATCTTGTATGCCTCAATTAAGTCACCTCTCTCACCTCACCTTCTGTCTAATGAAAACAGCCTTAAGTCCCTCAGCCTTTCCTCATAAGATCTTCCCTCCATACCAGGCAACATTCTTGTAAATCTCCTCTGTACCCTTTCCAATGCTTCCACATCCTTCGTATAATGCGGCGACCAGAACTGCACGCAATACTCCAAATGCGGCCGCACTAGAGTTATGTACAGCTGCAACATGACCTCATGGCTCCGAAACTCAATCCCTCTACCAATAAAAGCGAACACACCGTACGCCTTCTTAACAACCCTCTCAACCTGGGTGACAACTTTCAGGGATCTATGTACATGGATACCGAGATCTCTCTGCTCATCTACACTACCAGAATCTTACCATTAGCCCAGTACTCTGCATTCCTGTTACTCCTTCCAAAATGAATCACCTCACACTTTTCTGCATTAAACTCCATTTGCCACCTCTCAGTCCAGCTCTGCAGCTTATCTATGTCCCTCTGCAACTTGTAACATCCTTCCGCACTGTCCACAACTCCACCGACTTTAGTGTTATCTGCAAATTTACTCACCCATCCTTCTACGCCCTCCTCCAGGTCATTTATAAAAATGACAAACAGCAGTGGCCCCAAAACAGATCCTTGTGGTACACCACTAGTAACTGAACTCCAGGCTGAACATTTCCCATCAACCACCACCTCTGTCTTCTTACAGCAAGCCAATTTCTGATCCAAACTGCTAAATCACCCTGAATTCCATGCCTCCGTATTTTCTGCAATAGCCTACCGTGGGGAACCTTATCAAACACTTTACTGAAATCCATATACACCACATCAACTGCTTTACCCTTATCCACCTGTTTGGTCACCTTCTCAAAGAACTCTAAGGTTTGTGAGGCACGACCTACCCTTTGCAAAACCGTGTTGACTATCCCTAATCAAATTATTCCTTTCTGGATGATTAGAAATCCTATCTCTTATAAACCTTTCCAAGACTTTGCACACAACAGAAGTAAGGCTCACTGGCCTATAGTTACTGGGGTTGTCTCTACTCCCCTTCTTGAACAAGGGTACAACATTTGCTATCCTCCAGTCTTCTGGCACTATTCCTGTCGACAATGATGACATAAAGATCAAAGCCAAAGGCTCAGCAATCTCCTCCCTAGCTTCCCAGAGAACCCTAGGATAAATCCCATCCGGCCCAGGGGACTTATCTATTTTCACACTTTCCAGAATCGGTAACACCTCCTCCTTATGAACCTCAAGCCCTTCTAGTCTAGTAGCCTGTATCTCAGTATTCTCCTCGACAACTTTGTCTTTTTCCTGTGTAAATACTGATGAAAAATATTCATTTAGCACCTCTCCTATCTCCTCGGACTCCATGCACAACATCCCACTACTGTCCTTGACTGGCCCTACTCTTACCCTAGTCATTCTTTTATTCCTGACATATCTATAGAAAGCTTTAGGGTTATCCTTGATCCTACCTGCCAAAGACTTCTCATGTCCCCTCCTGGCTCTTCTTAGCTCTCTCTTTAGGTCCTTCCTAGCAAACTTGTAACTCTCAAGCGCCCTAACTGAACCATCACGTCTCATCTTTACATAAGCCTCCTTCTTCCCCTTGACAAGTGATTCAACTGCTTTAGTAAACCACGGTTCCCTCACTCGACCACTCCTCCCTGCCAGGTACATACTTATCAAGGACACGCAGTACCTGTTCCTTGAACAAGCTCCACATTTCCATTGTGCCCATCCCCTGCAGTTTCCTTCCCCATCCGATGCATCCTAAGTCTTACCTCATCGCATCATAATTGCCTTTCCCCCAGATATAACTCTTATTCTGGAATGAACTTCTTACACACTTATTTTTGACACTTATGTGGCTCCTCATGACCATTTGTGTGAATTCTCATTCCTGTAGATCCCAGCGTGAACAGCAGCTGGAGTTTATACCCAGATGTTATGGACTGGATATATACCGAGGCAGGAGAGAGTGTGGACATTGCGTGTGAGACCTGGTGAGATCCTTCTCCAATCATAGATCATAGAATTTACAGTGCAGAAGGAGGCCATTTGGCCCATCGAGTCTGCACCGGCTCTTGGAAAAAGCACCTTACCCAAGATCAACACCTCCACCCTATCCCCATAACCCAGTAACCCCACCCAACAAGAAGGGCAATTTTGGACACTAAGGGCAATTTAGCATGGCCAATCCACCTAACCTGCACATATTTGGACTGTGGGAGGAAACCGGAGGACCCGGAGGAAACCCACGCACACACGGGGAAGATGTGCAGACTCCGCACAGATAGTGACCCAAGCCGGGAATCGAACCTGGGACCCTGGAGCTGTGAAGCAATTGTGCTATCCACAATGCTACCGTGCTGCCTCTCCAGGACCCTAGAAAGGGACCAGAAAGCATTGAGTCTTCAATCTCTGCTTAAGTTTGGCACCATAGATTACTCGGCCATCCTGACCATATTCCCAACTATCAACTGTTTCCATTGGGCAGCACGGTAGCATTGTGGATAGCACAGTTGTTTCACAGCTCCAGGGTCCCAGGTTCGATTCCCGGCTTGGGTCACTGTCTCTGCGGAGTCTGCACGTTCCCCCTGTGTCTGCGTGGGTTTCCTCCGGGTGCTCCGGTTTCCTTCCACAGTCCAAAGATGTGCAGGTTAGGTGGATTGGCCATGAGAAAGTGGGTTGACAGGGATAGGGTGGAGGTGTGGACTTAGGCAGTGCACTCTTTCCAAGGGGTGGGGCACATTCGATGTGCCGAATGGCCTCCTGCAATATAAATTCTATGAAGTACCACAAGAAATTCCCGACAATGCAGCCCCTCCCCTGGTGACATTGTCCCTCTCCCAGGCGACATTGTCCCGCCCACGGTGATACAGCCCCTCCCCAGGTGCCATGGCCCCTCCCCGGTGCCATGGCCCCTGCCCCCGGCGACATCGCCCCTCCCCCGGTGCCATGGCCCCTCCCCCGGTGCCAGGGCCCCTCCCCCGGTGCCAGGGCCCCTCCCCCAGTACCATGGCCCCTCCCCCGGTGACATCGCCCCTCCCCCGGTGCCACGGCCACTCCCCCAGTGCCAGGGCCCCGCCCCCAGTGCCAGGGCCCCTCCCCCAGTGACATGGCCCCTCCCCCGGCGACATCGCCCCTCCCCAAGTGACATGGCCCCTTCCCCGGTGACATGGCCCCTCCCCCAGTGCCACGGCCACTCCCCCGGTGCCAGGGCCCCTCCCCCTGTGTCATCGCCACTCCCCCGGTGCCATGGCCCCTCCCCCGGTGCCATGGCCCCTCCCCGGCGACATTGCCCCTCCCCCATGCCATGGCCCCTCCCTCCGGCGACATCGCCCCTCCCCCATGCCATGGCCCCTCCCTCCGGCGACATCGCCCCTCCCCCGGTGCCATGGCCCCTCCCCCCGGCGACATCGCCCCTCCCCCGCTGCCATGGCCCCTCCCTGGTGACATCCCCCCTCCCCCGGCGACATCGCCCCTCCCCCTGTGCCATGGCCCCTCCCCCGCTGCCATGGCCCCTCCCTGGTGACATCCCCCCTCCCCTGGCGACATCGCCTCTCCCCCTGTGCCATGGCCTCTCCCCCTGTGCCATGGCCTCTCCCCCTGTGCCATGGCCCCTCCCCCGGTGACATCGCCCCTCCCCCGGTGACATCGCCCCACCCACAGTAACTTTGTGTCGCCCCCCCCCCCCCCCCCCCCCCCCCCCCCCCCCCCCCCGGATAGACGGAGCCAGTTCCCCTCTTACCAAAGTCACACTGGTGAAGCCAATCGGAAATGTGAAATAAAGACGGGAAACGCTGACTGATCTCAGCCGGTCCGGCAGCTCCAGGGTTAATGGGTGGGATTTACCCAACACCCTGATGCCTGTTTTTCGGGATTTGCTGGTGGAAACGTGGGATCCAGCGCGCGACCGGAATATCCCGCTCTGTGTTTCCAGTCGGTCTGACTCTTCCCCCTCCTTCACGTTGACCTTCCCTCTGTCTCTCCGAGGTCCCACCAATCTCTGACCTTCAATTCCATTCCAGCTGCTCAACCCCCTCAGTATCGAGAATAAAATCAATCACTTTCCCCCTCTCTTCAGCTCCAATAAACAGCCAGATGGACTCAGATTGGTGACTGTTTCTCTCTCCACAGAAGCTGCCAGACCTGCTGAGTTTATCCAGTGTTTTCTGTATTTCCCTCATTCACTCTTTTGTCCCTGTTTTCAGTACCTGTGTGAATGGCCGTATGGAGTGTGTCCCACATTCTGCCTGTCAGTTAAATGGAGGATGGAGTGAGTGGAGCCCATGGACAGCCTGTTCCGAGCCTTGTGGAGGAGGCTTCCAGCACCGGGTTCGAGACTGCGACTGGCCGAACCCACAGAATGGGAGCACGGGATGTCCCGGCTCAGCTGGCCAGAGGAGGGAGTGTAACAAAAAGCCGTGTGAAGGTGAGATTCTGGAGGCTGGAGAACCACAACATATAACATGGAGAGCACCGTCATAACATACAACACGGAGAGCATCGTAACAACATACTACACGCAGAGCACCGTCACAACATACAACATGGAGAGAACCGTAACAACATACAACATGGAGAGCATCTTCACAACATACAACACAGAGAGCACTGTCACAACATACAACACGCAGAGCATCTTCACAACATACAACACAGAGAGCTACATCACAACATACAGCATGGAGAGCTCCGTCACAACATACAACATGGAGAACTCCATCACAACATACAACACAGAGAGCACTGTCACAACATACAACATGCAGAGCTCCATCACAACATACAGCATGGAGAGCACCGTCACAACATACAACATGCAGAACTCCATCACAACATACAGCATGGAGAGCACCGTCACAACATACAACATGGAGAGCATTGTCAAAACATACAGCATGGAGAGCTCCATCACAACATACAACATGGAGTGCACCATCGCAACATACAACACGGAGAGCACCGTCACAACATACAACATGGAGAGAACCGTCACAACATACAACATGGAGTGCACCATCGCAACATACAACACGGAGAGCACCGTCACAACATACAACATGGAGAGAACCGTCACAACATACAACATGGAGAGCTACATCACAACATACAACACAGAGAGCACCGTCACAACATACAACATGGAGAGCACCATCACAACATACAACATGGAGAGCACCATCGCAACATCCAACAAGGAGAGCTCCATCACAACATACAACACGGAGATTTCCATCACAACATACAACATGGAGAGTTCCATCACAACATACAACACAGAGAGCACCGTCACAACATACAACACGGAGAGCACTGTCACAACATACAACACGGAGAGCTCAATCACAACATACAACATGGAAAGCACATCACAACATACAACACGGAGAGCACCGTCACAACATACAACACGGAAAGCACCGTCACAACATCCAACAAGGAGAGCTCCATCACAACATACAACACGGAGATTTCCATCACAACATACAACATGGAGAGTTCCATCACAACATACAACACAGAGAGCACCGTCACAACATACAACACGGAGAGCTCCATCACAACATACAACACAGAGAGTTCCATCACAACATACAACACGGAGAGCTCCATCACAACATACAACACGGAGAGCACCGTCACAACATACAACACAGAGAGCACCGTCACAACATACAACACGGAGAGCACCGTCACAACATACAACACGGAGAGCTCAATCACAACATACAACACGGAAAGCACCGTCACAACATCCAACACGGAGATTTCCATCACAACATACAACATGGAGAGCACCGTCACATAATACAACATGGAGAGCTCCATCACAACATACAACACGGAGAGTTCCATCACAACATACAACACGGAGAGTTCCATCACAACATACAACACAGAGATTTCCATCACAACATACAACACGGAGAGTTCCATCACAACATCCAACACAGAGATTTCCATCACAACATACAACACGGAGAGTTCCATCACAACATACAACACAGAGATTTCCATCACAACATACAACACGGAGAGCTCCATCACAACATCCAACACAGAGATTTCCATCACAACATACAACACGGAGAGTTCCATCACAACATACAACACAGAGATTTCCATCACAACATACAACACAGGGAGCTCTATCACAACATGCAATATGGGGAGCTCCATTGGGGAGTTCTATTGCTGATGACAGTCTCCGGGTGGCCACCTCAAAATGGTCCTGTTTCAGGAGATGGTCAATGGTTTCTCTCTCAGACTTGTCATCGGCTGCCCAACATGTCATCACTGAGCTGGCCATCGTCAGTGTATCCTGGATTGGATATTTGTAAATCTGGCCACGCACTCAATGGGAATGGACCTAAAACAGCTGCAGTGAAGCAGGAATTGCATCTATTCCCGTCCTGATCTCCATTGCGGTCCCTTCTCACACTAGGTTGGAGTTCATGGACCGAGTGGAGCTCTTGTTCAAGTTCCTGTGGAGCAGGATTTCAGTTTCGAAACCGGAGCTGCGACTCCGATTTCCAGGAATTGTGTGTTGGGAATTCTCAGGAAACACAAAGCTGCAATGGGTCATGTGATGGTGAGTTACCGGTTGTGATCTGATTTCCATATCACTCATTTAGTGTCTGTGTCTCTGTCACCATTTCTCACGTTCTCTGTTATCTCAGTTTGGAGTAAATGGTCAAGATGGACACCGTGCAGTGTCTCATGTGGAGGAGGTGAGCAAATCCGGACACGCTCCTGTCTGAATCCACCGTGTGAAGGTTTCCCAGTCCAAAGTAAAACCTGCCAGACCCAGGTCTGCCTTGGTGAGTCACTTCATCCTTACTTTGCCAAATAAGGCATTGCGGAGGGGCGAAGATTGTGGGAATGCGGCAATGTCACTGGGCTAGGAATCCAGGGGAAAATTAAAACAGGAAAATACTGGGAAACCAAAACAGGTTGGGCAGCATCTGTGGAGTGAGTTGACGGAAGATAGGAAAGTGGTGGGTTTCATACTGTCGAGGAGGTGAAGGGGCTGGTGGAGAAAATGGTGAAAAATAGAAGGTCAAGCATTGGTCAGAGGGAAGAGAGAAAATAACAAAGATGTCATGGACCCGAGAGAAAGGGAGTGAAATGGGAATTAAACATTGAAGATATTCAATTTTTAGGAAGGACAGACAGAAAGGAAAAGGTGGTGGAGTTGCATTGTTCATTAAAGAAGATATTGATACAATATTGAGGAAAGATATTAGTACAGATGATGTGGAATCTGTCTGGGTCTGGTTAAGAAAAATCAAACGGCAAAAAACATTGATAGAGGTGGGATACAGACCCCCAAACCGCAGTGGTAATGTTGGGAATAGCATTAGACAGGAAATCAGAGACGAGTGTGATAAAGGAACATCTGTGATTGTGGGTGACTTTAATCTGCATATTCACTGGGTGACTCAAATTAGTCACAGTGCAATAGAGGAGGAATTTCTGAAGTGTGTACGGGATGGTTTTCTGGGCCGGTGTGTTAAGGAACCAACAAGGGAACAGACCATCTTGGACTGGGTGTTGTGCAATGGGAAAGGAATAGTTGGCAATCTGGTTGTGAGAGAACCCTTGGGGATGAGTGACCATAATGTGGTAGAATTCTTTATCAAGGTGAATAGTGAGGCAGCTGATTCTGAGACCAGGGTTCTGAACCTCAGTAAAGGTCACTATGATGGTCTGAGGCATGAGCTGGCTATGACGGACTGGGAAACATTACTGAAAGGAAGGACAGCGGACAGGCAATGGCAGCATTCAAGGAATGAATAGGTGAACTCCAAAAGTTGTTTCATAGAATTTACAGTGCAAAAGGAGACCATTTGGCCCATCGAGTCTGCACCAGCCCTTGGAAAGAACACCCTACCTAAGCCTATGCCTCCAACAGTTCTTCTCTCTCACTAAACCCTTGGTTCCCAACATTTCTGATATCTGATTTGTGTCCTTATTTGTGAAGACAGAATCAAAGTATGTGTTTAGTTGCTCAGTCATTTCTTTGTCCCTATTATACATTCCCCTGTTTCTAACTGTAAGGGACCTACATTTATCTTCACAATCTTTTTCTCTTCATTTACCTATGGAAACTTTTACAGTCAGTTTTATGTTCCCGGCAAACTTACTCTCGTACTCTCTTTTCCCCTTCTTAATCAATCCCTTGGCCCTCCTTTGCTAAATTCCAAAAAAATTCCAGTCCCCAGACCTGTTGTTTTTCTTGGCCAATCTGTCTGCTTCTTCCTTGGATCGAATACTATTTATAATTTCCCTCGAAAGTCAAAAATTGGCCACCTTTCCCGTTTGACTTTAGTACCAGACAGGAATGAACAATTTCAGTAGTTGCCCCTTGTGCTCCTTGAATGTTCGCCATTGCCTATCCACTGTCATTCCTTTGAATAACGTTCCCCAATCGATCAAAGCCAACTCATGCCTCATATCCTCATAGTTTCCTTAAAGATTCAGGACTCAGAATTAACTATTTCACTCTCCATCTTGATGAAGGATTCTATCATATTATGGTCGCTCATCCCTATGGGGTCTCGCACAACTCGAGAGGAATCTGTAGGTATAGTATTATTAATTTTTAAACAACTTGCAAGGCTGACTCGCTCCACAGAGATTCAGAACACAGGCGTCTTCTGAAGCCACAGAACCGAGTGAAATCGGAGACAAAGAAATCTCTGCAAATATCATTCAAATGGCATCAAGTTTCACATACAAGATTCCCATAGGTCATCCTATACATCTCCTGACCTGGCCATATATCCTGATTGGCTCACTTTGCATTCCTCAACCCTGGGCCTCTTGTTACCCAGCATCCTTTTCTCCATCCTCCACGAGGCTCCCCCCCCCCTCCATTCCTGGCCATGCTTTCTGAATCCCTTTGTCCTTTGTTTGTGAGCTCACTACTATCAGACTGGCTCACATCTACATTATTCGAACTAATAATCCTATTTTATATCACATTTGTTTGTTCAATTCCTCAAGTACGGGCTGCGGGCCACTTTCCCGTACTTAGATAATGTCACCATCTGTGGCCATGACCAGCAGGACTACGACGCCAATCTCCACCGATTTCTCCAGACCGCCCAAAAGCTCAACCTCACCTATAATAAAGGAGAAATGCGTTTTCCGCACCACCAGACGAGCCATCCTCGGCTACGTCGTGGAAAACGGAGTCCTGGGCCCCGACCCGGACCGTATGCAACTCCCTCTCCCTCATTGTCCCAAGGCCCTCAAGAGGTGCCTGGTATTCTTCTCTTATTACGCCCAGTGGGTCCTCCAGTATACGGACAAAGCCCGCCCACTATTTAAGGCCACACTCTTCCCACTGTCAGCCGAGGCCTGCCAGGCCTTCGACTGTATTAAGGCGGATATCGCTAAGGCTGCCATGAGTGCAGTAGACGAGTCTGTCCCGTTCCAGGTGGAGAGCAACGCCTCAGAGGTCGCTCTCGCCGCCACTCTGAACCAGGCAGGCAGGCAGTAGCGTTCTTTTCCCGAACCCTCTCCTCATCGGAACTTCGACACTCCTCAGTCGAAAAAGAAGCTCAAGCCATTGAGGAAGCCGTACGGCACTGGAGGCACTACCTCGCAGGTAAGAGGTTTACCCTCATCACCGACCAAAGATCGGTTGCCTTGATGTTTGATAATACGCAGCGGGGCAAGATAAAAAATGACAAGATCTTGAGGTGGAGGATTGAACTCTCCACCTACAATTACGATATCATATATCGACCGGGGAAGCTCAACAAGCCCCCAGATGCCCTGTCCCGCGGCACATGGGCCAGCGCGCAAGACGACCGTCTTCAGGCGATCCACAATGACCTCTGCCATCCGGGGGTCACCCGGCTCGCCCATTACACCAAGGCCCGCAACCTGCCCTTCTACACTGAGGATGTTAAAGCCGTCACCAGGAACTGCTCGATCTATAGACCAGACAAGGCCCACCTGGTAAAGGCATCCCGGCCCTTTGAACGCCCGAGCATCGATTTCAAAGGGCCCCTCCCTTCAACTAACCGCAACATTTATTTCCTCAACGTTACAGATGAATTCTCCCGTTTGCCATTCCATGCCCCGATATGACCTCCCTTACAGTTATTAGAGCCCTGCACAGTGTCTTCACCCTGTTCGGCTTCCCCAGCTACGTCCACAGCGACAGGGGTTCGTCCTTTATGAGCGACGAGCTGCGTCAGTACCTGCTCAGCAAGGGCATCGCCTCGAGCAGGACTACCAGCTATAACCCCAGGGGGAACGGGAAGGTGGAGAGGGAGAATGCGATGGTCTGGAAGACCGTCCGACTGACTCTACCGTCCAGGAATCTCCCGACCTCCCACTGGCAGGAGGTCCTCCCCGATGCCCTCCATGCTATTAGGTCCCTCCTTTGTACAGCCACGAATCAGACTCCTCACGATCGCCTATTCGCCTTCCCTCGGGGAACTACTACGGGGGCCTCGCTTCCGCCCTGGCTGAGGACACCAGGCCCTGTCCTCCTCCGAAAACATGTTCGGATACATAAGACCGAATCCCTGGTAGAGAGGGTCCAGCTCCTGCAGTGTGTCCCCGGTACCCAGGCAGTGTGTCCCCGATACCCGGGCAGTGCCCCCGATACCCGGGCAGTGTGTCCCCGATACCCAGGCAGTGCGTCCCCGATACCCGGGCAGTGTGTCCCCGATACCCAGGCAGTGCGTCCCCGATTGCCGGGCAGTGTGTCCCCGATACCCGGGCAGTGTGTCCCCGATACCCGGGCAGTGTGTCCCCGATACCCGGGCAGTGTGTCCCCGATACCCGGGCAGTGTGTCCCCGATACCCGGGCAGTGTGTCCCCGGTACCCGGGCAGTGTGTCCCCGATACCCGGGCAGTGTGCCCCCGAGACCCGGGCAGTGTGCCCCCGATACCCGGGCAGTGTGTTCCCGATACCCGGGCAGTGTGGCCCCGATACCCGGGCAGTGTGTCCCCGATACCCGGGCAGTGTGTCCCCGGTACCCGGGCAGTGTGTCCCCGATACCCGGGCAGTGTGTCCCCGATACCCGGGCAGTGTGTCCCCGATACCCGGGCAGTGTGTCCCCGATACCCGGGCAGTGTGTCCCCGATACCCGGGCAGTGTGTCCCCGATACCCGGGCAGTGTGTCCCCGATACCCGGGCAGTGTCCCCCCGATACCCGGGCAGTGTGTCCCCGATACCCGGGCAGTGTGTCCCCGATACCCGGGCAGTGTGTCCCCGATACCCGGGCAGTGTGTCCCCGATACCCGGGCAGTGTGTCCGATACCCGGGCAGTGTGGCCCCGATACCCGGGCAATGTGTCCCCGATACCCGGGCAGTGTGTCCGATACCCGGGCAGTGTGTCCGATACCCGGGCAGTGTGGCCCCGATACCCGGGCAATGTGTCCCCGATACCCGGGCAGTGTGTCCGATACCCGGGCAGCGTGCCCCCGATACCCGGGCAGTGTGTCCCCGATACCCGGGCAGTGTGTCCCCGATACCCGGGCAGTGTGTCCCCGATACCCGGGCAGTGTGTCCGATACCCGGGCAATGTGTCCCCGATACCCGGGCAGTGTGCCCCCGATACCCGGGCAGTGTGTCCGATACCCGGGCAATGTGTCCCCGATACCCGGGCAGTGTGTCCGATACCCGGGCAGCGTGTCCCCGATACCCGGGCAGTGTGTCCGATACCCGGGCAATGTGTCCCCGATACCCGGGCAGTGTCCCCCCGATACCCGGGCAGTGTGTCCCCGATACCCGGGCAGTGTGTCCGATACCCGGGCAGTGTGCCCCCGATACCCGGGCAGTGTCCCCCGATACCCGGGCAGTGTCCCCCGATACCCGGGCAGCGTGCCCCCGATACCCGGGCAGCGTGTCCCCGATACCCGGGCAGCGTGTCCCCGATACCCGGGCAGTGTGCCCCCGATACCCGGGCAGTGTCCCCCCGATACCCGGGCAGTGTCCCCCCGATACCCGGGCAGTGTGTCCCCGATACCCGGGCAGTGTCCCCCCGATACCCGGGCAGTGTCCCCCCGATACCCGGGCAGTGTCCCCCCGATACCCGGGCAGTGTCCCCCCGATACCCGGGCAGTGTCCCCCCGATACCCGGGCAGTGTCCCCCCGATACCCGGGCAGTGTCCCCCCGATACCCGGGCAGCGTGTCCCCGATACCCGGGCAGTGTCCCCCCGATACCCGGGCAGTGTCCCCCCGATACCCGGGCAGTGTCCCCCCGATACCCGGGCAGTGTGCCCCCGATACCCGGGCAGTGTGCCCCCGATACCCGGGCAGTGTGTCCCCGATACCCGGGCAGTGTGCCCCCGATACCCGGGCAGTGTGTCACCGATACCCGGGCAGTGTGCCCCCGATACCCGGGCAGTGTGCCCCCGATAGCCGGGCAGTGTGCCCCCGATAGCCGGGCAGTGTGCCCCCGATACCCGGGCAGTGTGCCCCCGATACCCGGGCAGTGTCCCCGATACCCGGGCAGTGTGTCCCCGATACCCGGGCAGCGTGTCCCCGATACCCGGGCAGCGTGTCCCCGATACCCGGGCAGCGTGTCCCCGATACCCGGGCAGCGTGTCCCCGATACCCGGGCAGCGTGTCCCCGATACCCGGGCAGCGTGTCCCCGATACCCGGGCAGCGTGTCCCCGATACCCGGGCAGCGTGTCCCCGATACCCGGGCAGCGTGTCCCCGATACCCGGGCAGCGTGTCCCCGATACCCGGGCAGCGTGTCCCCGATACCCGGGCAGCGTGTCCCCGATACCCGGGCAGCGTGTCCCCGATACCCGGGCAGCGTGTCCCCGATACCCGGGCAGCGTGTCCCCGATACCCGGGCAGCGTGTCCCCGATACCCGGGCAGTGTGTCCCCGATACCCGGGCAGTGTGTCCCCGATACCCGGGCAGTGTGACCCCGATACCCGGGCAGTGTGTCCCCGATACCCGGGCAGTGTGTCCCCGATACCCGGGCAGTGAGCCCCCGATACCCGGGCAGTGTGTCCCCGATACCCGGGCAGTGTGCCCCGATACCCGGGCAGTGTGTCCCCGATACCCGGGAAGTTTGTCCCCGATACCCGGGCAGCGTGTCCCCGATACCCGGGAAGTTTGTCCCCGATACCCGGGCAGTGTCCCCGATACCCGGGCAGAGTCCCCGATACCCGGGCAGTGTGTCCCGATACCCGGGAAGTTTGTCCCCGTTAGCCGGGCAGTGTGCCCCTGATACCCGGGCAGTGTCCCCGATACCCGGGCAGTGTGTCCCCGATACCCGGGCAGCGTGTCCCCGATACCCGGGCAGCGTGTCCCCGATACCCGGGCAGTGTGTCCCCGATACCCGGGCAGCGTGTCCCCGATACCCGGGCAGCGTGTCCCCGATACCCGGGCAGTGTGTCCCCGATACCCGGGCAGCGTGTCCCCGATACCCGGGCAGTGTGTCCCCGATACCCGGGCAGTGGCTAAGGTAAATATTGGTCCTTTAGAGAATGAGAAGGGAGTTTTAATAATGGGAAATGAGGAAATGGCTGAGGAACTGAACAGGTTTTTTGGGTCGGTCTTCACAGTGGAAGACACAAATAACATGCCAGTGACTGATAGAAATGAGGCTATGACAGGTGAGGACCTTGAGACGATTGTTATCACTAAGGAGGGAGTGATGGGCAAGCTAATGGGGCTAAAGGTAGACAAGTCTCCTGGCCCTGATGGAATGCATCCCATAGTGCTAAAAGAGATGGCTAGGGAAATTGCAGATGCACTAGTGATAATTTACCGAAATTCACTAGACTCTGGGGTGGTCCCGGTGGATTGGAAATTAGCAAACGTGACGCCACTGTTTAAAAAAGGAGGTAGGCAGAAAGCAGGAAATTATAGGCCAGTGAGTTTAACTTCGGTAATAGGGAAGATGCTGGAATCTATCATCAAGGAAGAAATTGCGAGGCATCTGGATAGAAATTGTCCCATTGGGCAGACGCAGCATGGGTTCGTAAAAGGCAGGTCGTGCCTAACTAATTTAGTGGAATTTTTTGAGGACATTACCAGTGCAGTAGATAACGGGGAGCCGATGGATGTGGTATATCTGGATTTCCAGAAAGCCTTTGACAAGGTGCCACACAAAAGGTTGCTGCATAAGATAAAGATGCATGGCATTAAGGGTAAAGTAGTAGCATGGATAGAGGATTGGTTAATTAATAGAAAGCAAAGAGTTGGGATAAATGGGTGTTTCTCTGGTTGGCAATCAGTAGCTAGTGGTGTCCCTCAGGGATCCGTGTTGGGCCCACAATTGTTCACAATTTACATTGATGATTTGGAGTTGGGGACCAAGGGCAATGTGTCCAAGTTTGCAGATGACACTAAGATGAGTGGTAAAGCGAAAAGTGCAGAGGATACTGGAAGTCTGCAGAGGGATTTGGATAGGTTAAGTGAATGGGCTCGGGTCTGGCAGATGGAATACAATGTTGACAAATGTGAGGTTATCCATTTTGGTAGGAATAACAGTAAACGGGATTATTATTTAAACAATAAAATATTAAAGCATGCCGCTGTTCAGAGAGACTTGGGTGTGCTAGTGCATGAGTCACAGAAGGTTGGTTTACAAGTGCAACAGGTGATTAAGAAGGCAAATGGAATTTTGTCCTTCATTGCTAGAGGGATGGAGTTTAAGACTAGGGAGGTTATGTTGCAATTGTATAAGGTGTTAGTGCGGCCACACCTGGAGTATTGTGTTCAGTTTTGGTCTCCTTACTTGAGAAAGGACGTACTGGCGCTGGAGGGTGTGCAGAGGAGATTCACTAGGTTAATCCCAGAGCTGAAGGGGTTGGATTATGAGGAGAGGTTGAGTAGACTGGGACTGTACTCGTTGGAATTTAGAAGGATGAGGGGGGATCTTATAGAAACATTTAAAATTATGAAGGGAATAGATAGGATAGATGTGGGCAGGTTGTTTCCACTGGCGGGTGAAAGCAGAACTAGGGGGCATAGCCTCAAAATAAGGGGAAGTAGATTTAGAACTGAGTTTAGGAGGAACTTCTTCACCCAAAGGGTTGTGAATCTATGGAATTCCTTGCCCAGTGAAGCAGTTGAGGCTCCTTCATTACATGTTTTTAAGGTAAAGATAGATAGTTTTTTGAAGAATAAAGGGATTAAGGGTTATGGTTTTCGGGCCGGAAAGGGGAGCTGAGTCCACAAAAGATCAGCCATGATCTCATTGAATGGCGGAGCAGGCTCGAGGGGCCAGATGGCCGACTCCTGCTCCTAGTTCTTATGTTCTTATGTTCTTATACCCGGGCAGTGTGTCCCCGATACCCGGGCAGTGTCCCCCCGATACCCGGGCAGTGTCCCCCCGATACCCGGGCTGTGTCCCCGATACCCGGGCAGTGTCCCCCCGATACCCGGGCAGTGTGCCCCCGATACCCGGGCAGTGTCCCCCCGATAACCGGGCAGTGTCCCCCCGATACCCGGGCAGTGTCCCCCCGATACCCGGGCAGTGTCCCCCCCGATACCCGGGCAGTGTGCCCCCGATACCCGGGCAGTGTCCCCCCGATACCCGGGCAGTGTGTCCCCGATACCCGGGCAGTGTCCCCCCGATACCCGGGCAGTGTGTCCCCGATACCCGGGCAGTGTGTCCCCGATACCCGGGCAGTGTCCCCCCGATACCCGGGCAGTGTCCCCCCGATACCCGGGCAGTGTCCCCCCGATACCCGGGCAGTGTCCCCCCGATACCCGGGCAGCGTATCCCCGATACCCGGGCAGCGTGTCCCCGATACCCGGGCAGTGTGTCCCCGATACCCGGGCAGTGTGCCCCCGATACCCGGGCAGTGTGCCCCCGATACCCGGGCAGTGTGTCCCCGATACCCGGGCAGTGTGTCCCCGATACCCGGGCAGTGTGCCCCGATACCCGGGCAGTGTCCCCCCGATACCCGGGCAGTGTCCCCCCGATACCCGGGCAGTGTCCCCCCGATACCCGGGCAGTGTGTCCCCGATACCCGGGCAGTGTGTCCCCGATACCCGGGCAGTGTGCCCCGATACCCGGGCAGTGTGTCCCCGATACCCGGGCAGTGTGTCCCCGATACCCGGGCAGTGTGTCCCCGATACCCGGGCAGGGTGTCCCCGATACCCGGGCAGGGTGTCCCCGATACCCGGGCAGCGTGTCCCCGATACCCGGGCAGCGTGTCCCCGATACCCGGGCAGCGTGTCCCCGATACCCGGCAGCGTGCCCCCGATACCCGGGCAGCGTGTCCCCGATACCCGGGCAGCGTGCCCCCGATACCCGGGCAGCGTGTCCCCGATACCCGGGCAGGGTGTCCCCGATACCCGGGCAGGGTGTCCCCGATACCCGGGCAGGGTGTCCCCGATACCCGGGCAGCGTGTCCCCGATACCCGGGCAGCGTGTCCCCGATACCCGGGCAGTGTCCCCCCGATACCCGGGCAGGGTGTCCCCGATACCCGGGCAGGGTGTCCCCGATACCCGGGCAGCGTGCCCCCGATACCCGGGCAGCGTGTCCCCGATACCCGGGCAGGGTGTCCCCGATACCCGGGCAGGGTGTCCCCGATACCCGGGCAGCGTGTCCCCGATACCCGGGCAGCGTGTCCCCGATACCCGGGCAGCGTGTCCCCGATACCCGGGCAGCGTGCCCCCGATACCCGGGCAGCGTGTCCCCGATACCCGGGCAGCGTGCCCCCGATACCCGGGCAGCGTGCCCCCGATACCCCCCCCCCCCCCCCCCCGGACGGCCTGGGCCGTTGGCTCCTTGGAGACAGGGGTTACCTGTTGCGGCCATGCCTGCTGACACCTATCCGGAGGGCACAGGCCCACGGGGAGACCCGCTAAAACGACGCCCATACAGCGACCAGGGGCGTGATCAAGCGGAACTTCAGCCTCCTGAAGATGAGGTTCAGGTCCCTGGACCGCTCTGGATGGGCCCTGCAGTCTGAAGCTGAGAGGGTCGTCCATGTCGTAGCGGCTGCTGCATCCTCCACAACATTGCCCAGCAGGGGCGACATGCTGGAGGAGGAGGGTGAACGGTAGGCCTCGTCCAGTGAGGGGGATGTGGGGAGGATCAAGGTGAACAGGCCATGGGGCCTGGACAGGCACGGGAGGCTGCACAATCTCCCCAGGGGCAATGTGCACGGGACGCTCTGATCGCCTCCCCGACTGTGTGGGGGGGGGTGGGTAGGGAACTGGCCACGGGCACGGATACTGGGATACTGCATCCCACACCCACACCCTCCCCAAACACTCCAGCAAATACCTCCCCGAGGATATCGGGCCTGGTCCTGCCCAAGTGTAACCTGTCCAGTTTGTACAGGTCTCACCTCCCCAATTATACATTCCATTGTCTGAATGAACTTTTCTATTATTGAGAGAGGGAGGGGAAGGACTGAGCGAAGGGACAGGGTAGGGAGTGATGTCTGGAGTTGATGACATTAGTTTCCAAAGCCAGTACCTGAGCAGTTTTCTCTGTTTGTAGAGGTTGGATGCCCTTCAGATCGACTGTACCGAGAATGTGAGAGCAGCGAGGGTTGCCCGTACAGCTGTGCCCATCTCAATGGGCTAGTGGATTGCTTCAATGAAGGCTGTGAAGAAGGCTGTCACTGTCCCATCAACATGTATCTACACAATGGATCCTGTGTCCAGGTGAGAGCTCCCAACTGTCCGCACAATTTACTCATGATAAATGGTTGATGAACGAGTGCAAAGGAAGCTGATTTCAATGGTGTGGTCCTGAGTTCCACACAGAGGGCAGCAAGATCCCAGACTGATCCATGGGCTGCAAGTCACTGAGTGTGTGCCTCCATGAGGGTGCCTGGCTGTCTGTCTGTCTCTGAGTCCCGGCCTCTGTTGAGGGAATTTATTAGCCATTGAGAAGCAGGATTGAAGGTGAGTGGATGGAGACCTGCTGCTCTGCTCCTGGCATTGAACAGTATTGTTGACAGCAGCTACCAGCTCAGCAATAGCGAGGAACCCATCTGTGGCAGAATACAGGAGAATTCTTCATCAAGGTGAATAGTGAGGCAGCTGATTCTGAGACCAGGGTCCTGAACCTCAATAGCTTAACTTTCAGCGGGAGCAGGGTTTGAGGTAATATCAGGTAAGCTCTTCCTTTCTTTTTTTCTTTTTCTTGTTTTTTTTTAATCTAGAGGTGATGTCAGGGAAGGCAGTACAATGCTCCTCCTGCAGAATGTTTGAGGTGAGGGACGCCGTCAGTGTCCCTGCTGATTTCATCTGTGGGAAGTGCACCCAACTCCAGCTCCTGAAAAACCGTGTTAGGGACCTGGAGCTTGAGCTGGATGAACTTCGGATCATTCGGGAGGCAGAGGGGGTCATAGATAGGAGCTTCAGGGAAGTAGTTACACCAAAGACTGGAGATAGATGGGTAACTGTAAGAGGGACTGGGAAGAAGCAGTCAGTGCAGGGACCCCCTGCGGTCGTTCCCCTGAGTAACAAGTATACCGTTTTGGATACTTGTGGGGGGGACGACTTACCAGGGGTAAGCCATGGGGTACGGGCCTCTGGCACGGAGTCTGTCCCTGTTGCTCAGAAGGGAAGGGGGCAAAGGAGTAGAACATTAGTAATTGGGGACTCAATAGTCAGGGGCACAGATAGGAGATTTTGTGGGAGCGAGAGAGACTCACGTTTGGTATGTTGCCTCCCAGGTGCAAGGGTAAGTGATGTCTCGGATCGTGTTTTCCGGGTCCTTAAGGGGGAGGTGGAGCAGCCCCAAGTCGTAGTCCACATTGGCACTAACGACATAGGTAGGAAAGGGGACAAGGATGTCAGGCAGGCCTTTAGGGAGCTAGGATGGAAGCTCAGAGCGAGAACAAACAGAGTTGTTATCTCTGGGTTGTTGCCCGTGCCACGTGATAGTGAGATGAGGAATAGGGAGAGAGAGCAATTAAACACGTGGCTACAGGGATGGTGCAGGCGGGAGGGATTCAGATTTCTGGATAACTGGGGCTCTTTCTGGGGAAGGTGGGACCTCTATAGACAGGATGGTCTACATCTGAACCTGAGGGGCACCAATATCCTGGGGGGGAGATTTGTTAGTGCTCTTTGGGGGGGTTTAAACTAATTCAGCAGGGGCATGGGAACCTGGATTGTAGTTTTGGGGTACGGGAGATTGAGAGTATAGAGGTCAGGAGCACAGATTTGACTTCGCAGGAGGATGCCAGTGTTCAGGTAGGTGGTTTGAAGTGTGTCTACTTCAATGCCAGGAGTATACGAAATAAGGTAGGGGAACTGGCAGCATGGGTTGGTACCTGGGACTTCGACGTTGTGGCCATTTCAGAGACATGGATAGAGCAGGGACAGGAATGGTTGTTGCAGGTTCCGGGGTTTAGGTGTTTTAGTAAGCTCAGAGAAAGGGGCAAAAGAGGGGGAGGTGTGGCGCTGCCAGTCAAGGACAGTATTACGGTGGCGGAAAGGATGCTAGATGGGGACTCTTCTTCTGAGGTAGCATGGGCTGAGGTTAGAAACAGGAAAGGAGAGGTCACCCTGTTGGGAGTTTTCTATAGGCCACCTAATAGTTCTAGGGATGTAGAGGAAAGGATGGCGAAGATGATTCTGGAAAAGAGCGAAAGTAACAGGGTAGTTGTTATGGGAGACTTTAACTTTCCAAATATTGACTGGAAAAGATATAGTTCGAGTACATTAGATGGGTCGTTCTTTGTACAATGTGTGCAGGAGGGTTTCCTGACACAATATGTTGACAGGCCAACAAGAGGCGAGGCCACATTGGATTTGGTTTTGGGTAATGAACCAGGCCAGGTGTTAGATCTGGAGGTAGGTGAGCACTTTGGAAACAGTGACCACAATTCGGTGACCTTTACGTTAGTGATGGAAAGGCATAAGTATACCCCGCAGGGCAAGAGTTATAGCTGGGGGAAGGGCAATTATGATGCCATTAGACATGACTTAGGATGTGTTGGTTGGAGAAGTAGGCTGCAAGGGTTGGGCACACTGGATATGTGGAGCTTGTTCAAGGAACAGCTATTGCATGTTCTTGATAAGTACGTACCAGTCAGGCAGGGAGGAAGGGGTCGAGCGAGGGAACCGTGGTTTACCAAAGAAGTGGAATCTCTTGTTAAGAGGAAGAAGGAGGCCTATGTGAAGATGAGGCATGAAGTTTCAGTTGGGGCGCTTGATAGTTACAAGGAAGCGAGGAAGGATCTAAAGAGAGAGCTGAGACGAGCAAGGAGGGGACATGAGAAGTCTTTGGCAGGTAGGATCAAGGAAAACCCAAAAGCTTTCTATAGGTATGTCAGGAATAAAAGAATAACTAGGGTAAGAGTAGGGCCAGTCAAGGACAGTGGTGGGAAGTTGTGTGTGGAGGCTGAGGAGATAAGCGAGATACTAAATGAATACTTTTCGTCAGTATTCACTCAAGAAAAAGATAATATTGTGGAGGAGAATGCTGAGACCCAGGCTATTAGAATAGATGGCATTGAGGTGCGTAGGGAAGAAGTGTTGGCAATTCTGGACAAGCTGAAAATAGATAAGTCCCCGGGGCCGGATGGGATTTATCCTAGGATTCTCTGGGAAGCCAGGGAAGAGATTGCTGAGCCTTTGGCTTTGATTTTTAGGTCATCATTGGCTACAGGAATAGTGCCAGAGGACTGGAGGATAGCAAATGTGGTCCCTTTGTTCAAGAAGGGGAGTAGAGATAACCCCGGTAACTATAGGCCGGTGAGCCTAACGTCTGTGGTGGGTAAGGTCTTGGAGAGGATTATAAAAGATACGATTTATAATCATCTAGATAGGAATAATATGATTAGGGATAGTCAGCATGGTTTTGTGAAGGGTAGGTCATGCCTCACAAACCTTATCGAGTTCTTTGAGAAGGTGACTGAACAGGTAGACGAGGGTAGAGCAGTTGATGTGGTGTATATGGATTTCAGTAAAGCGTTTGATAAGGTTCCCCACGGTCGGCTATTGCAGAAAATACGGATGCTGGGGATTGAGGGTGATTTAGAGATGTGGATCAGAAATTGGCTAGTTGAAAGAAGACAGAGAGTGGTAGTTGATGGGAAATGTTCAGAATGGAGTTCAGTTACGAGTGGCGTACCACAAGGATCTGTTCTGGGGCCGTTGCTGTTTGTCATTTTTATAAATGACCTAGAGGAGGGCGCAGAAGGATGGGTGAGTAAATTTGCAGACGACACTAAAGTCGGTGGAGTTGTAGACAGTGCGGAAGGATGCTGCAGGTTACAGAGAGACATAGATAAGCTGCAGAGCTGGGCTGAGAGGTGGCAAATGGAGTTTAATGTGGAGAAGTGTGAGGTGATTCACTTTGGAAAGAATAACAGGAATGCGGAATATTTGGCTAATGGTAAAATTCTTGGTAGTGTGGATGAGCAGAGGGATCTCGGTGTCCATGTACATAGATCCCTGAAAGTTGCCACCCAGGTTGATAGGGTTGTGAAGAAGGCCTATGGTGTGTTGGCCTTTATTGGTAGAGGGATTGAGTTCCGGAGCCATGAGGTCATGTTGCAGTTGTACAAAACTCTAGTACGGCCGCATTTGGAGTATTGCGTACAGTTCTGGTCGCCTCATTATAGGAAGGACGTGGAAGCTTTGGAAAGGGTGCAGAGGAGATTTACCAGGATGTTGCCTGGTATGGAGGGAAAATCTTATGAGGAAAGGCTGATGGACTTGAGGTTGTTTTCGTTAGAGAGAAGAAGGTTAAGAGGTGACTTAATAGAGGCATACAAAATGATCAGAGGGTTAGATAGGGTGGACAGCGAGAGCCTTCTCCCGCGGATGGAGGTGGCTAGCACGAGGGGACATAGCCTTAAATTGAGGGGTAATAGATATAGGACAGAGGTCAGAGGTGGGTTTTTTACGCAAAGAGTGGTGAGGCCGTGGAATGCCCTACCTGCAACAGTCGTGAACTCGCCAACATTGAGGGCATTTAAAAATTTATTGGATAAGCATATGGATGATAAGGGCATAGTGTAGGTTAGATGGCCTTTAGTTTTTTTTTCCATGTCGGTGCAACATCGAGGGCCGAAGGGCCTGTACTGCGCTGTATCGTTCTATGTTCTAAAGGTCACTATGATGAGGCATGAGCTGGCTGTGACAGACTGGGAAACATTACTGAAAGGAAGGACAGTGGACAGATTGTGGGGTAGAGACTGTACCCCTGCTATTCAAAAAGGGAGGGAGAGAGAAAACAGGGAACTATAGACCAGTGAGCCTAACGTGGGGAGTAGGGAAGTTGCTGGAGTCCATTATCAAGGATTTCTGTGTCAGATACGGAGACACCTTGTCGGTTAAGATTATATTCGTTGGAGTTTAGAAGAGTGAGAGGGGATCTCATAGAATCACAGAATCTACGGCACGGAGTCAGGCCCTTCGGCCTAACTGCTCCATGCTAGCCAAAAAGCCCATCGAAGCTAACCCCATTTGCCAGCATTTGACCCAGATCCCTCTCAACCTTTCCTGTCCATGAATCTGTCCAAATGCCTTGTCAATGCTGTCAGTGTCCCTGCCTCACCCACTCCCTCCGACAGCTCATCCCACATACGGACCACCCTCTGGGTAAAAACAATACTCCTCAGGACCCCGTTAATTCTTTCCCCTCTTAACTTAAAGCTATGCCCTCTATAACTCGATTCCCCAACCCTGGGAAAAAAGACTGAGCACATTCCCCTTATCCATGCCTCTCTTGATCTTTTTGTTGATGTTTTTTGAAGAATAAAGGGAATAAAGGGATTAAGGGTTATGGTGTTCGGGCCGGAAAGTGGAGCTGAGTCCACAAAAGATCAGCCATGATCTAATTGAATGGCGGAGCAGGCTCGAGGGGCCAGATGGCCTACTCCTGCTCCTAGTTCTTATGTTCTTATGTTCTTATGTACCCACCTCTATAAGATCACCCCTCAGTCTCTTTTTTTTTTTAAAATAATTTTTATTGGAATTTTTTACAGAAAATATAAAAATATAACAAGTATAGCAAAAAGCAGTAATATGCAATTAACAGCCCCATAACACCCACAATTCCCCCCATACCGTAACATCACATGTATCACACTCCCCCCCCCCCCCCCCCCCCAAACAAGAGAACTTAACCATAAATTAAAATTAGATAAATCAAATTTAAATAAAATAAGCCAACATAATCAACATCCCCCCCCCCCCACCCTCCCGGGTTGCTGCTGCTGCTGTCCCAGTACCCTATCGTTGAGCCAGAAAGTCGAGGAAAGGTTGCCACCGTTTAAAGAACCCTTGCACCGATCCTCTCGGGGCGAATTTAACCTTCTCAAGCTTAATGAAGCCCGCCATGTCATTGATCCAGGTCTCCACGCTTGGGGGCCTCGCGTCCTTCCATTGTAGCAAGATCCTTCGCCGGGCTACTAGGGACGCAAAGGCCAGCACACCGGCCTCTTTCGCCTCCTGCACTCCCGGCTCCACCCCAACCCCAAAGATCGCGAGTCCCCATCCTGGCTTGACCCTGGATCCCACCACCCTTGACACCGTCCTCGCCACCCCCTTCCAGAACTCCTCCAATGCCGGGCATGCCCAGAACACCCCTCAGTCTCTTACGCCCCAAAGGAAAAAGTCCAATCCCTCCCTGTAACTCGGTCCCTGTCCCAGCCTGTCCAATCCCTCCCTGTAACTCAGTCCCTGTGTCCCAGTCTGTCCAATCCCTCCCTGTAACTCAGTCCCTGTCCCAGCCTGTCCAATCCCTCCCTGTAACTCAGTCCCTGTGTCCCAGCCTGTCCAATCCCTCCCTGTAACTCAGTCCCTGTCCCAGCCTGTCCAATCCCTCCCTGTAACTCAGTCCCTGTGTCCCAGCCTGTCCAATCCCTCCCTGTAACTCAGTCCCTGTGTCCCAGCCTGTCCAATCCCTCCCTGTAACTCAGTCCCTGTCCCAGCCTGTCCAATCCCTCCCTGTAACTCAGTCCCTGTGTCCCAGCCTGTCCAATCCCTCCCTGTAACTCAGTCCCTGTGTCCCAGCCTGTCCCATCCCTCCCTGTAACTCAGTCCCTGTGTCCCAGCCTGTCCAATCCCTCCCTGTTACTCAGTCCCTGTGTCCCAGCCTGTCCAATCCCTCCCTGTAACTCAGTCCCTGTGTCCCAGCCTGTCCAATCCCTCCCTATAACTCAGTCCCTGTCCCAACCTGTCCAATCCCTCCCTGTAACTCAGTCCCTGTGTCCCAGCCTGTCCAGTCCCTCCCTGTAACTCAGTCCCTGTCCCAGTGTTGGAACCAACATTTCTACGGACATGTGCTTGTAGGATTAGAATAGCGGTTTTAATGTACTCACAACAGAGCCAGCCTATTAGCCATTGAACTTTCGGTGAACTAGCCGGCTGACCATGTGGCACTGATCTTTATACAGCAGCTTCCGGGGGAGGAGTCCTGGGCAGAGCCAAGGAAGAAGCCCCGTACAACTCGAGCATTCCCAGAGCTACTCCCCTGGAGGACAGGTAGTGCAACTGCACTTACAATACAGACACAAGATTATAATCCGGTGTGAATCACATTCACCACATTCATCCCCTGTGAAATAAATTGAGTCCAGCGGGGGTGGTGGCTCACAGAGTTAGTCTGTCCGGTGGATGAATTGTTCTTTTCGATCTGCGGACCACCGGGGTTGCAGCCTCTTGCGGTGGCTGGGTGGGTGTTGAGAGCTGGGGTACGATGGCAGACTCCGGGGCGGGTCTCGTCCGAACTTTATACACCTCTGGCTCGACCGGAGACTGGGGGCGGGCTGGTGCTGGCACGTGGAACCGGTGGGGTGAGCTTGCGGAATCGGGGGCACTAGGGGCGGCAGCATAGGGAACGGGGTAAGGGGTTCCTCAGCGGGGGTAGGGGGGGGCTGGATCCAGCGGGTGCCAGGTCCCGAAGGGATACGGTGTCCTGGCGATCGTCCGGGAACTCCACGAATGCGTACTGGGGGTTGGAATGGAGGAGGTGCACCTTTTCAACAAGGGGGTCGGTTTTGTGCCCCCTGACGTGCTTCCTCAGGAGGACCGGGCCTGGTGTCCTCAGCCACGCCGGAAGTGAGACTCCCGTGGTAGTGACCCTAGAGAAAATGAAGAGTTGTTCGTGAGGGGTTTGATTTGTAGCTGTACAGAGGAGGGATCTGATTGCGTAGAGGACTTCTGGGAGGACTTCTTGCCATTGGGAGACTTGGAGCTTTCTAGACCGGAGGGTCAGTAGGACGGTCTTCCAGACCGTCGCGTTCTCCCTCTCCACCTGCCCGTTCCCCCTGGGGTTGTAGCTGGTAGTCCTGCTCGAGGCGATGCCCTTGTCGAGCAGGTACTGACGCAGCTCGTCGCTCATAAAGGACGAACCCCGGTCGCTGTGCACGTAGCTGGGGAAACCGAACAGGGTGAAGACACCATGCAGGGCCCTAATGACTGTGTGGGAGGTCATATCAGGGCACGGGATAGCGAATGGAAAACGGGAGAACTCGTCGATGATGTTGAGGAAATAAATGTTCTTGTTAGTGGAGGGGAGTGGCCCTTTGAAATCGATCGCAAGGCGTTCAAAGGGCCTAGAAGCCTTGACCAGGTGGGCCCTGTCTGGTCTATAGAAGTGCGGTTTGCACTCTGCACAGATCGGGCAGTCCCTGGTGACCGCTTTTACCTCCTTGTTGGAGAAAGGCAGGTTTCGGCTCTGATGTAGTGGGCGAGCCGGGTGACCCCTGGATGGCAGAGATCAACGTGGATGGCTTTCAGACGGCTGATCTGCGCGCTGGCGCATGTCCCGCGGAATAGGGCATCCGAGGGCTCGTTGAGCTTCCCCGGTCGATATTTAATATCATAACTATAGGTGGAGAGTTCAATCCTCCACCGAGGGATTTTATCATTTTTTATTTTGCCCCTTTGCGAGTTGTCAAACATAAAGGCAACCGATCGTTGGTTGGTGATGAGGGTGAACCTCCTACCTGCGAGGTAGTGCCTCCAGTGATGAACAGTCTCCATGATGGCTTGTGCTTCCTTCTCGACTGAGGAGTGTCGGAGTTCTGAAGCGGATAGGGTACGGGAGAAAAATGCAGCGGGCCACCCTGCTTGGTTTAAAGTGGCTGCTAGAGCTACCTCTGAGGCGTCGCTCTCAACCTGAAAGGGAGTGGATTCATCCACCGCCCGCATGGCTGCTTTGGCGATGTCCTCCTTGATGCAGCTGAAGGCCTGGCGCGCCTCAGCTGACAGGGGAAATCGTGTGGCCTTAAAGAGTGGGCGGGCTTTGTCCGCACATTGAGGGACCCACTGGGCGTAGTATGAGAAGAACCCCAAGCACCATTTGAGGGCCTTGGGGCAATGAGGGAGGGGGAGTTCTAAGAGGGGGCGCATGCGGTCCGGGTCTGGGTCCAGGACTCCGTTCTCCACGACGTAGCCGAGGATGGCCAGTCTGTTTGTGCGGAAAACGCATTTCTCCTTGCTATATGTGAGATTTAATTTCTGTGCCATTTGGAGAAAACAGTGGAGGTTGGCGTCGTGGTCCTGCTGGTCATAGCCACAGATGGTGACGTTATCCAAGTACGGAAACGTGGCCCGCAGCCCGTACTGGTCTACCATTCGGTCCATTGCTCGTTGGAACACCGAGACCCCATTAGTGACGCCGAAGGGAACCCGGAGGAAATGGAAGAGGCGGCCATCGGCCTCGAACGCCGTGTAGTGGCGGTCCTCCGGGTGGATTGGGAGCTGGTGGTATGCAGACTTCAGATCCACCATGGAAAATAGCCGATATTGGGCGATCTGATTAACCATGTCTGCAATTCTGGAGAGGGGGTACGCGTCTAGGAGCATAAAGCGATTTATGGTCTGGCTATAGTCGACGACCATGCAAAATTTTTTCCCGGTCTTGACGACCACTCACCTGAGCTCTCCAGGGACTGTTACTGGCCTCTATGATCCCCTCACTGAGCAGCCGTCGGACCTCCGATCGGATAAAGACCCTATCCTGTAGGCTGTATCGCCTGCTGCGAGTAGCTACTGGCTTGCAATCTGGAGTGAGATTGGCGAAGAGCGGAGGGGGGGAGATGCGCAGTGTGGTTAGGCTGCAGATAGTGAGTGGGGGCAGGGGCCCGCCGAAGCTGAGGGTGAGGCTCTTGAGGTTGCACTGGAAATCCAGGCCTAATAAGAGTGGCGCGCAGAGATCGGGCAGGACATAAAGTTTAAATTTAGAATAACTAGCGCCTCGAATTGTGAGCGTAGCAACGGTGCGTCCTTGGATTTGGACTGAGTGGGAGCCCGAAGCGAGGGCGATAGTTTGGCTCACCGGAAAAATAGAAAGCGAACAGCGTCTTACCAGCTCTGGATGTATAAAGCTCTTGGTGCTCCCGGAGTCAAAGAAGCATGGCGTGCTGTACCCGTTGATCTGGACCTCCGCCATCGAACTTCGTAGGTGCTTGGGGCGGGATTGATCCAGGGTGACTGCGCTGAGTCGGCGGCTCGATCAGCTGTGCTGGAGTGGCCCCGTGATGACTGCCCTCTGAGTTCGTAGTCGTCGAGGTGAGTTTCAGAGTTTGAAGGGGATGGATCCCAAGATGGCTGCCCCCATGAGTCGCACATGGCCGGCCGCATGGAGGAGGATTGCCAAGATGGCCGCCCCCATGAGTCGCACATGTCGGGTGAGGGCGGAGTCGGCATACAGGCTGCAGCATTTCGGGGCCTGCAGGCCTGTGAATTCAGGGAACGAGTGCTTTGAGCCGTGGGAGGGTTAGAGGCTGGGGCTTTCTTCGCCAGACACACCCTGGCATAGTGTCCTTTTCGCCCGCAGCTGCTGCAGGTCGCGTTACGGGCCGGGCAGTGCAGCCGTGGGTGCTGGCTTTGGCCACAGAAATGGCAGGCTGGGGCAGCCGAGTAGCTGGCTGGGGCAGCAGAGTAACTGGCTGGGGCAGCAGAGTAACTGGCTGGGGCAGCAGAGTAACTGGCTGGGGCAGCCGAGTAACTGGCTGGAGCAGCAGAGTAACTGGCTGGGGCAGCAGAGTAACTGGCTGGGGCAGCAGGGTAACTGGCTGGGGCAGCAGAGTAACTGGCTGGGGCAGCAGAGTAACTGGCTGGGGCAGCAGAGTAACTGGCTGGGGCAGCCGAGTAGCTGGCTGGGGCAGCAGAGTAACTGGCTGGGGCAGCAGAGTAACTGGCTGGGGCAGCAGGGTAACTGGCTGGGGCAGCAGAGTAACTGGCTGGGGCAGCAGAGTGACTGGCTTTGGCAGCGCGGTAGCTGGGGGGCCGTGCGGCACAGGCTTGGGGGGACTGTTGGTCGGGGGTCCACGATGAGGTCGCGGGGTCCGCGGGAAACGAGGTGAGGCTGCGGAAGGAAACTTCCATAGTGGTAGCAGCCTCCACAGTAGTATCCAAGTCCTGGGCCCCCTTTTCTAGCAGTCTTTGGCGCACATAGTTAGACCTAAGGCCCGCCACGAAAACGTCCCGCACAGCAAGCTCCCTATGTTCAGCCGCGGTAACGGCTTGATAATTACAGTCATTAGAAGATTGTTCAATTCCCTTATAAACTCGGTTAGCGTTTCTGTAGGCCGCTGACGGCGAGTCGTAAACACGTGGCGTGCATAAACCTCGTTAATGGGCCTAACGTACATTTTGTCCAATATTGCCAGCGCTGCGGTGTAAGAACCGGCCGGATTTAGCTGTGTGGAGATTCTGTGGCTTACCCTCGCGTGCAGTAGGCTGAGTTTTTGTTCCTCCGTTGTTCCAGCGGTGCTGGCTTCTGCCAGGTAAGCTTTAAAACATCTCAGCCAGTGGGAAAAAATTTCCTTAGCCTCTGCATCCTCTGGGTCGAGTTCTAGGCGTCCGGGCTTGAGGGCTGCTTCCATGATTTCTTCGACTGTTTCCTGAGTATATTAAATTGTTGGAACCAACAATTCTACGGACACGTGCTTGTACGATTAGAATAGCGGTTTTAATATACTCACAACAGAGCCAGCCTATTAGCCATTGAACTTTCGGTGAACTGGCCGGCTGACCATGTGGCACTGATCTTTATACAGCAGCTTCCGGGGGAGGAGTCCTGGGCAGAGCCAAGGGAGAAGCCCCGTACAACTCGAGCATTCCCAGAGCTACTCCCCCTGGAGGACAGGTAGTGCAACTGCACTTACAATACTGACACATCTATATACAGATTATAATCCGGTGGGAATCACATTCACCACACCCAGTCTGTCCAATCCCTCCTTGTAACTCAGTCCCTGTCCCAGTCTGTCCAATCCCTCCCTGTAACTCAGTCCCTGTCCCAGCCTGTCCAATCCCTCCCTGTAACTCAGTCCCTGTCCCAGCCTGTCCAATCCCTCCCTGTAACTCAGTCCCTGTCCCAGCCTGTCCAATCCCTCCCTGTAACTCAGTCCCTGTGTCCCAGCCTGTCCAATCCCTCCCTGTAACTCAGTCCCTGTGTCCCAGCCTGTCCAATCCGTCCCTGTAACTCAGTCCCTGTCCCAGCCTGTCCAATCCCTGCCTGTAACTCAGTCCCTGTGCCCCAGCCTGTCCAATCCCTCCCTGTAACTCAGTCCCTGTGTCCCAGCCTGTCCAATCCCTCCCTGTAACTCAGTCCCTGTCCCAACCTGTCCAATCCCTCCCTGTAACTCAGTCCCTGTCCCAGCCTGTCCAATCCCTCCCTGTAACTCAGTCCCTGTGTCCCAGCCTGTCCAATCCCTCCCTGTAACTCAGTCCCTGTGTCCCAGCCTGTCCAATCCCTCCCTGTAACTCAGTCCCTGTCCCAGCCTGTCCAATCCCTCCCTGTAACTCAGTCCCTGTGTCCCAGCCTGTCCAATCCGTCCCTGTAACTCAGTCCCTGTCCCAGCCTGTCCAATCCCTCCCTGTAACTCAGTCCCTGTCCCAGCCTGTCCAATCCCTCCCTGTAACTCAGTCCCTGTCCAATCCCTCCCTGTACCAGTCCCGTCCCTGTAACCCAGCCCTCGAGTCCTGGCAACATCCTTGTAAATCCCTTCTGCACTCTCTCCAGTTTAATAACATCTTTCCTACAGCGACCAAATCTGACCACAATACTCCAGGTGTGACCTCACCAACGTCCTGTACAACTGCAACATAACTTCCCAACTTCTATACTCAATGCCCTGGCTGATGAAGGCCAGGATGCCAAAATCCTTCTTCACTGCCCTATCTCCCTGTGATTCCATGTTTCGAGAACCGTGCACCTGAACTCCAAGGTCCCTCTGATCCACGATACACCCTAAGATCCTATCATTCACTGTGAAAGTCCTACCTTGATTTGACTTTCCAAAATGCAACACCTCACACTTATCTGTATTGAACTGCATTTGCCATTTCTCGGCCCACTTGCCAGATGATTAAGATCCTGCTGCAATTTTCGATTGCCTTCCTCACTGTCTACAATACCACCTATTTTAGTGACATTTGCAAACTTACTGATCATGCCTTGTCCATTCTCATCCAAATCGTTGACATGGGTAACAAACAGCAATGGGCCCAGCACTGATCCCTGAGGCACACCACGAGTCGCAGGCCTCCAGTCCAACAAGCATCCTTCCACCATTACCCTCTGCTTCCGACCATCCAGCCACCTCTCCCTAGATTCCCTGTGATCTCACCTTCCAGAGCAGCCTACCATGTGGAACTTTATCAAAGGCCTTACTGAAGTCCATATAGACTACGTCTACCACCCTGCCCTCGTTAACCTTCCTAGTCACTTCATCAAAAAAATTTATACGGCATGATCTCCCATGCACAAAGCCATGCTGACTATCCTGAATCAAACCCTGTCTTTCCAAATGCCTGTATATCCCTCAGAATCCTCTCCAGTAACTTACCCACCACAGATATTAGGCATCCCGGTCCATAATTCACAGGTTTCTCTTTGCAGCCCTTCTTAAATAAGGACACAACATTTGCTACCCTCCAGTCTTCTGGTACCTCACCCGTGGCCAACGATGATGCAAATATCTCAGCCAGGGCTCCCGCAATTCCTTCTCTAGCCTCACGCAGTGTTTGTGGATGTACCTGGTCATAGAATTTACAGTGCAGAAGGAGGCTATTCAACCCATCGAGTCTGCACTGGCCCTTGGAAAGAGCACCCTACTTAAGCTCACGCCTCCACCCTATCCCCGTAACCAGGTAACCCACCTAACCTTTTGGACACTAAGGGACAATTTAGCATGGCCAATCCACTTAACCTGCACATCTTTGGACTGTGGGAGGAAACCGGAGCACCCGGAGGAAACCCACGCAGACACGGGGAGAACGTGCAGACTCCGCACAGACAGTGACCCGAGGCCGGAAAAGAATCCGGGTCCCTGGAGCTGTGAAGCAGCAGTGCTAACCACTGTGCTACCGTGCTGCCCACCCGGTCAGAGCCAGGAGATTTATCCACCTTGATACATTTTCGTACGTCCATCACCTCCTCTACTGTAATGCGCTGCCCCCAATATATCGCCATTAACCTTCCCAGGTCCCCAAGTCTTCATGTCTTTCTCCACGGTAAACACAGAGGAGAAATATTCATTGAGAACCTCGCCCATCTCCCGCGGTTCCACACATATGTGTCCATTTTGGTCCTTGAGGGTCCTATTCTCTCTTGAGTTATTCTTTTCACTTTAATATACTTAAAGAATCCCTTTGGATTCACCTTAATCCTCTCGGCTAAAGCTACCTCATGCCTGCTTTGTGTCCTGCTAATTTCCTGCTTGAGTACTCTGCTGTATCCCCTCCAGGGAATTCTTGATTCCGGCTGCTTGCACCTGAGTAATGCCTCCTCCTTTTTCCTGGCTGAAACCTCGATATGTTTTGTTATCCAGGGTTCCCTCCTCCTTCCAGGCTTGCTCTTCACCCTAACAGGAACCATCGATCCTGAACTCTGGTTATCTCATTTTTAAAGGCCTCCCACTAGCCGGAGGTCCCCTTTGCCCTGAACCAAGCTCCTCCAATCCAGCTTTGCAAGCTCCTGTCTAATTCTATCAAAGCTCGTCTTGCCCCAATTTAGAACTTGCCCCTGTGGTCCAGTTTTGGCCCTTTCCACAACTATTTGAAAATTAATAGAACGATGGTCACAGGTCCCAAAGTGGTCCACACCATCACCCCAGTCACGTGCCCTGCCCTGTTTCCAAAGAGAAGGTCACATTT
The DNA here is from genome assembly GCF_902713615.1 of Scyliorhinus canicula. NCBI lineage: Eukaryota > Metazoa > Chordata > Chondrichthyes > Carcharhiniformes > Scyliorhinidae > Scyliorhinus > Scyliorhinus canicula. The sequence continues at coordinate 309,935 of NC_052155.1, read as the reverse complement.
TTCCCTTTCCCGAGTAGGACCCTCCACATTCTGCCCGAGGAAACTTTCCTGAACATAGACCATAGAACAGGGGTGGGCAAACTTTTCCGTGCAAGGGCCACATTCAGAAATTCACAATTTTAAAGGGCCGCATAGTATATTAAGTAAAATAATTACTTCACCCGATTATGATTCTGGGCGCCTCATATAGAACATAGAACAGTACAGCACAGAACAGGCCCTTCGGCCCTCGACGTTGTGCCGAGCAATGATCACCCTACTCAAGTCAATGTATCCACCCTATACCAGTAAGTAACCCAACAGCACCCCCCCCCCCCATTAACCTTAAAAAAAAAATTAAAAATTAAAAAACAAAAATTTTTAAACATTTTTTTTATTTTTTATAATGACTTTTGCCCACCCCTGGCATAGAACATTACAGCGCAGTATGGGCCCTTCGGCCCTCGATGTTGCACCGACCTGTGAAACCATCTGAAGCCTATCTGACCTACACTATTCCATTTTCATCCATATGTCTATCCAGTGACCATTTAAATGTCCTTAAAGTTGGCGAGTCTACTACTGTTGCAGGCAGGGCGTTCCACACCCCTACTACTCTCTGAGTAAAGAAACTGCCTCTGACATCTGTCCTATATCTACCACCCCTCAATTTAAAGCTATGTCCCCTCGTGTTGGTCATCACCATCCGAGGAAAGAGACTCTCACTGTCCACCCTATCTAACCCTCTGACTATCTTATACGTCTCTATTAAGTCACCTCTCAGCCTTCTCCTCTCTAACGAAAACAACCTCAAGTCCCTGAGCCTTTCCTCGTAAGACCTTCCCTCCATACCAGGCAACATCCTAGTAAATCTCCTCTGAACCCTTTCCAAAGCTTCCACATCCTTCCTATAATGTGGTGACCAGAACTGCACGCAGTACTCCAGGAGCGGCCGCACCAGGGTTATGTACAGCTGCAGCATGACCTTGTGGCTCCGAAACTCAATCTCCCTACTGATAAAGGCTAGCACACCATATGCCTTCTTAACAGCCCTATTAACGGTAGCATGGTGGTTAGCATCAATGCTTCACAGCTCCAGGGTCCCAGGTTTGATTCCCGGCTGGGTCACTGTCTGTGTGGAGTCTGCACGTCCTCCCCGTGTGTGCGTGGGTTTCCTCCGGGTGCTCCGGTTTCCTCCCACAATCCAAAGATGTGCGGGTTAGGTGGATTGACCATGCTAAATTGCCCGTAGTGTAAGGTTAAGGGGGGATTGTTGGGTTACGGGTATACGGGTTACGTGGGTTAAGTAGGGTGAGCATTGCTCGGCACAACATCGAGGGCCGAAGGGCCTGTTCTGTGCTGTACTGTTCTATGTTAACCTGGGTGGCAACTTTCAGGGATTTATGTACCTGGATGCCGAGATCTCTCTGTTCATCTACACTACCAAGAATCTTGCCATTAGCCCAGTACTCTGCATTCCTGTTACTCCTTCCAAAGTGAACCACCTCACACTTTTCCGCATTAAACTCCATCTGCCACCTCTCAGCCCAGCTCTGCAACTTATCTATGTCCCTCTGTATCCTATAACATCCTTCAGCACTATCCACAACTCCACCGACCTTTGTGTCATCTGCAAATTTACTAACCCATCCTTCTACACCCTCTTCCAGGTCATTTATAAAAATGACAAACAGCAGTGGCCCCAAAACAGATCCTTGCGGTACACCACTAGTAACTGAACTCCAGGATGAACATTTGCCATCAACCACCACCCTCTGTCTTCTTTCAGCTAGCCAATTACTGATCCAAACCGCTAAATCACCTTCAATCCCATACGTCCTTATTTTCTGCAATAGCCTGAACATACTCAACAAATTCCACCCCATCTAAACCCTTACCACTATGGCAGTCCCAGTCGATGTTAGGAAAGTGAAAATCCCCGACCGTGACAAACATGTTACTCCTTTTTATTTCTCACAGAAACTGACAAAAGTCTAACAGGATTAGGCAGGGTAGATTCAGAAAGAATGTTCCCGATGGTGGGGGAGTCCAGAACTAGGGGGTCAGTGTTTGAGGAGAAGGAGTAAACCTTTAGGACTGAGGGGAGGAGAAATTTCTTCACCCAGAGAGCGGGGAATCTGTGGAATGCACTCCCACAGAAAGTAGTTGAGGCCAGAATGTAATTTCAAGAAGGAATTAGATATCGCTCATGGGGCTGAAGGGATCGAGGGATATGGGGGGGGGGGGGGGGGGGTTGGCAGGATCAGAATGTTGAGCAGAGGGATCTGGGTATCGGAGCAGAGGGATCTGGGTATCGGAGCAGAGGAATCTGGGTATCGGAGCAGAGGGATCTGGGTGTCGGAGCAGAGGGATCTGGGTGAGGAGCAGAGGGATCTGGGTATCGGAGCAGAGGAATCTGGGTATCGGAGCAGAGGGATCTAAGTGCCGGAGCAGAGGGATCTGGGTATCGGAGCAGAGGGATCTGGGTATCGGAGCAGAGGGATCAGGGTATCGGAGCAGGGGGATCTGGGTGTCGGAGCAGGGGGATCTGGGTGTCGGAGCAGAGGGATCTGGGTGAGGAGCAGAGGGATCTGGGTGAGGAGCAGAGGGATCTGGGTAGCGGAGCAGAGGGATCTGGGTGAGGAGCAGAGGGATCTGGGTGAGGAGCAGAGGGATCTGGGTATCGGAGCAGAGGAATCTGGGTATCGGAGCAGAGGGATCTGGGTATCGGAGCAGAGGGATCTGGGTGTCGGAGCAGAGGGATCTGGGTGAGGAGCAGAGGGATCTGGGTGCCGGAGCAGAGGGATCTGGGTATCGGAGCAGAGGGATCTGGGTGAGGAGCAGAGGGATCTGGGTATCGGAGCAGAGGAATCTGGGTATCGGAGCAGAGGGATCTGGGTGTTGGAGCAGAGGGATCTGGGTGAGGAGCAGAGGGATCTGGGTATCGGAGCAGAGGAATCTGGGTATCGGAGCAGAGGGATCTAAGTGCCGGAGCAGAGGGATCTGGGTATCGGAGCAGAGGGATCTGGGTATCGGAGCAGAGGGATCTGGGTATCGGAGCAGGGGGATCTGGGTGTCGGAGCAGGGGGATCTGGGTGTCGGAGCAGAGGGATCTGGGTGAGGAGCAGAGGGATCTGGGTGAGGAGCAGAGGGATCTGGGTAGCGGAGCAGAGGGATCTGGGTGAGGAGCAGAGGGATCTGGGTGAGGAGCAGAGGGATCTGGGTATCGGAGCAGAGAAATCTGGGTATCGGAGCAGAGGGATCTGGGTGTCGGAGCAGAGGGATCTGGGTGTCGGAGCAGAGGGATCTGGGTGAGGAGCAGAGGGATCTGGGTATCGGAGCAGGGGGATCTGGGTATCGGAGCAGAGGGATCTGGGTGAGGAGCAGAGGGATCTGGGTGAGGAGCAGAGGGATCTGGGTAGCGGAGCAGAGGGATCTGGGTGAGGAGCAGAGGGATCTGGGTGAGGAGCAGAGGGATCTGGGTATCGGAGCAGAGAAATCTGGGTATCGGAGCAGAGGGATCTGGGTATCGGAGCAGAGGAATCTGGGTATCGGAGCAGAGGGATCTGGGTGCCGGAGCAGAGGGATCTGGGTATCGGAGCAGAGGGATCTGGGTGCCGGAGCAGAGGGATCTGGGTATCGGAGCAGAGGGATCTGGGTGAGGAGCAGAGGGATCTGGGTGAGGAGCAGAGGGATCTGGGTATCGGAGCAGAGGGATCTGGGTATCGGAGCATAGGGATCTGGGTATCGGAGCAGAGGGATCTGGGTGAGGAGCAGAGGGATCTGGGTGTCGGAGCAGAGGGATCTGGGTATCGGAGCAGAGGGATCTGGGTATCGGAGCAGACGGATCTGGGTGCCGGAGCAGAGGGATCTGGGTGCCGGAGCAGAGGGATCTGGGTGAGGAGCAGAGGGATCTGGGTGAGGAGCAGAGGGATCTGGGTGAGGAGCAGAGGGATCTGGGTGAGGAGCAGAGGGATCTGGGTGAGGAGCAGAGGGATCTGGGTATCGGAGCAGAGGGATCTGGGTATCGGAGCAGAGGGATCTGGGTATCGGAGCAGAGGGATCTGGGTGCCGGAGCAGAGGGATCTGGGTGTCGGAGCAGAGGGATCTGGGTATCGGAGCAGAGGGATCTGGGTGAGGAGCAGAGGGATCTGGGTGAGGAGCAGAGGGATCTGGGTGTCGGAGCAGAGGGATCTGGGTATCGGAGCAGAGGGATCTGGGTGACGAGCAGAGGGATCTGGGTGAGGAGCAGAGGGATCTGGGTGTCGGAGCAGAGGGATCTGGGTGAGGAGCAGAGGAATCTGGGTGTCGGAGCAGAGGGATCTGGGTATCAGAGCAAAGGGATCTGGGTGAGGAGCAGAGGGCTCTGGGTATCGGAGCAGAGGGATCTGGGTAGCGGAGCAGAGGGATCTGGGTGAGGAGCAGAGGGATCTGGGTATCGGAGCAGAGGGATCTGGGTGCCGGAGCAGAGGGATCTGGGTATCGGAGCAGAGGGATCTGGGTGAGGAGCAGAGGGATCTGGGTGTCGGAGCAGAGGGATCTGGGTGAGGAGCAGAGGGATCTGGGTGAGGAGCAGAGGGATCTGGGTGCCAGAGCAGAGGGATCTGGGTGCCGGAGCAGAGGGATCTGGGTGAGGAGCAGAGGGATCTGGGTGAGGAGCAGAGGGATCTGGGTGAGGAGCAGAGGGATCTGGGTGAGGAGCAGAGGGATCTGGGTATCGGAGCAGAGGGATCTGGGTATCGGAGCAGAGGGATCTGGGTATCAGAGCAGAGGGATCTGGGTATCGGAGCAGAGGGATCTGGGTGCCGGAGCAGAGGGATCTGGGTGAGGAGCAGAGGGATCTGGGTGAGGAGCAGAGGGATCTGGGTATCAGAGCAGAGGGATATGGGTGTCGGAGCAGAGGGATCTGGGTGCCGGAGCAGAGGGATCTGGGTGAGGAGCAGAGGGATCTGGGTGAGGAGCAGAGGGATCTGGGTATCGGAGCAGAGGGATCTGGGTGAGGAGCAGAGGGATCTGGGATTCGGAGCAGAGGGATCTGGGTGAGGAGCAGAGGGATCTGGGTATCGGAGCAGAGGGATCTGGGTATCGGAGCAGAGGGATCTGGGTATCGGAGCAGAGGGATCTGGGTATCGGAGCAGAGGGATATGGGTATCGGAGCAGAGGGATCTGGGTATCGGAGCAGAGTGATCTGGGTATCGGAGCAGAGGGATCTGGGTATCGGAGCAGAGGGATCTGGGTATCGGAGCAGAGGGATCTGGGTGCCGCAGCAGAGAGATCTGGGTGAGGAGCAGAGGGATCTGGGTGAGGAGCAGAGGGATCTGGGTATCGGAGCAGAGGGATCTGGGTGCCGCAGCAGAGAGATCTGGGTGAGGAGCAGAGGGATCTGGGTGAGGAGCAGAGGGATCTGGGTATCGGAGCAGAGGGATCTGGGTATCGGAGCAGAGGGATCTGGGTATCGGAGCAGGGGGATCTGGGTGTCGGAGCAGGGGGATCTGGGTGTCGGAGCAGAGGGATCTGGGTGAGGAGCAGAGGGATCTGGGTGAGGAGCAGAGGGATCTGGGTAGCGGAGCAGAGGGATCTGGGTGAGGAGCAGAGGGATCTGGGTGAGGAGCAGAGGGATCTGGGTATCGGAGCAGAGAAATCTGGGTATCGGAGCAGAGGGATCTGGGTGTCGGAGCAGAGGGATCTGGGTGTCGGAGCAGAGGGATCTGGGTGAGGAGCAGAGGGATCTGGGTATCGGAGCAGGGGGATCTGGGTATCGGAGCAGAGGGATCTGGGTGAGGAGCAGAGGGATCTGGGTGAGGAGCAGAGGGATCTGGGTAGCGGAGCAGAGGGATCTGGGTGAGGAGCAGAGGGATCTGGGTGAGGAGCAGAGGGATCTGGGTATCGGAGCAGAGAGATCTGGGTATCGGAGCAGAGGGATCTGGGTATCGGAGCAGAGGAATCTGGGTATCGGAGCAGAGGGATCTGGGTGCCGGAGCAGAGGGATCTGGGTATCGGAGCAGAGGGATCTGGGTGCCGGAGCAGAGGGATCTGGGTATCGGAGCAGAGGGATCTGGGTGAGGAGCAGAGGGATCTGGGTGAGGAGCAGAGGGATCTGGGTATCGGAGCAGAGGGATCTGGGTATCGGAGCAGAGGGATCTGGGTATCGGAGCAGAGGGATCTGGGTGAGGAGCAGAGGGATCTGGGTGTCGGAGCAGAGGGATCTGGGTATCGGAGCAGAGGGATCTGGGTATCGGAGCAGAGGGATCTGGGTATCGGAGCAGACGGATCTGGGTGCCGGAGCAGAGGGATCTGGGTGCCGGAGCAGAGGGATCTGGGTGAGGAGCAGAGGGATCTGGGTGAGGAGCAGAGGGATCTGGGTGAGGAGCAGAGGGATCTGGGTGAGGAGCAGAGGGATCTGGGTGAGGAGCAGAGGGATCTGGGTATCGGAGCAGAGGGATCTGGGTATCGGAGCAGAGGGATCTGGGTATCGGAGCAGAGGGATCTGGGTGCCGGAGCAGAGGGATCTGGGTGTCGGAGCAGAGGGATCTGGGTATCGGAGCAGAGGGATCTGGGTGAGGAGCAGAGGGATCTGGGTGAGGAGCAGAGGGATCTGGGTGTCGGAGCAGAGGGATCTGGGTATCGGAGCAGAGGGATCTGGGTGAGGAGCAGAGGGATCTGGGTGAGGAGCAGAGGGATCTGGGTGTCGGAGCAGAGGGATCTGGGTGAGGAGCAGAGGAATCTGGGTGTCGGAGCAGAGGGATCTGGGTATCAGAGCAAAGGGATCTGGGTGAGGAGCAGAGGGATCTGGGTATCGGAGCAGAGGGATCTGGGTAGCGGAGCAGAGGGATCTGGGTGAGGAGCAGAGGGATCTGGGTATCGGAGCAGAGGGATCTGGGTGCCGGAGCAGAGGGATCTGGGTATCGGAGCAGAGGGATCTGGGTGAGGAGCAGAGGGATCTGGGTGTCGGAGCAGAGGGATCTGGGTGAGGAGCAGAGGGATCTGGGTGAGGAGCAGAGGGATCTGGGTGCCAGAGCAGAGGGATCTGGCTGCCGGAGCAGAGGGATCTGGGTGCCGGAGCAGAGGGATCTGGGTGAGGAGCAGAGGGATCTGGGTGAGGAGCAGAGGGATCTGGGTGAGGAGCAGAGGGATCTGGGTGAGGAGCAGAGGGATCTGGGTATCGGAGCAGAGGGATCTGGGTATCGGAGCAGAGGGATCTGGGTATCAGAGCAGAGGGATCTGGGTATCGGAGCAGAGGGATCTGGGTGCCGGAGCAGAGGGATCTGGGTGAGGAGCAGAGGGATCTGGGTGAGGAGCAGAGGGATCTGGGTATCAGAGCAGAGGGATATGGGTGTCGGAGCAGAGGGATCTGGGTGCCGGAGCAGAGGGATCTGGGTGAGGAGCAGAGGGATCTGGGTGAGGAGCAGAGGGATCTGGGTATCGGAGCAGAGGGATCTGGGTGAGGAGCAGAGGGATCTGGGATTCGGAGCAGAGGGATCTGGGTGAGGAGCAGAGGGATCTGGGTATCGGAGCAGAGGGATCTGGGTATCGGAGCAGAGGGATCTGGGTATCGGAGCAGAGGGATCTGGGTATCGGAGCAGAGGGATATGGGTATCGGAGCAGAGGGATCTGGGTATCGGAGCAGAGTGATCTGGGTATCGGAGCAGAGGGATCTGGGTATCGGAGCAGAGGGATCTGGGTATCGGAGCAGAGGGATCTGGGTGCCGCAGCAGAGGGATCTGGGTGAGGAGCAGAGGGATCTGGGTGAGGAGCAGAGGGATCTGGGTATCGGAGCAGAGGGATCTGGGTATCGGAGCAGAGGGATCTGGGTATCGGAGCAGAGGGATCTGGGTATCGGAGCAGAGGGATCTGGGTGTCGGAGCAGAGAGATATGTGCTCTCTGTGATCTGCGCTCTCTGTGATCTGCGCTCTCTGTGATCTGCGCTCTCTGTGATCTGCGCTCTCTGCGCTCTCTGTGATCTGTGCTCTCTGTGATCTGCGCTCTCTCTGATCTGCGCTCTCTCTGATCTGTGCTGTCTGTGCTCTCTGTGCTCTGTGCTCTGCGCTCTCTCTGATCTGCGTTCTCTGTGATCTGCGCTCTCTGTGCTCTCTGTGATCTGTGCTCTCTGTGATCTGTGCTCTCTGTGATCTGCGCTCTCTGTGATCTGCGCTCTCTGTGCTCTGTGATCTGTGCTCTCTGTGCTCTCTCTGATCTGTACTCTCTGTGATCTGTGCTCTCTGTACTCTCTGTGATCTGTGCTCTCTCTGATCTGTACTCTGTGATCTGTGCTCTCTGTGATCTGTGCTCTCTCTGATCTGTACTCTCTATGATCTGTACTCTCTGTGATCTGTGCTCTCTGTGATCTGTGCTCTCTCTGATCTGCGCTCTCTGTGCTCTCTCTGATCTGTGCTCTCTGTGATCTGTGCTCTCTGTGATCTGTACTCTCTGTGATCTGTGCTCTCTGTGATCTGTGCTCTCTGTGATCTGCGCTCTCTGTGATCTGTGCTCTCTGTGCTCTGTGATCTGTGCTCTCTGTGATCTGTGCTCTCTGTGATCTGCGCTCTCTGTGCTCTCTCTGATCTGTGCTCTCTGTGATCTGTGCTCTCTGTGATCTGTACTCTCTGTGATCTGTGCTCTCTGTGATCTGTGCTCTCTGTGATCTGCGCTCTCTGTGATCTGTGCTCTCTGTGCTCTGTGCTCTCTGTGATCTGTGCTCTCTGTGATCTGTGCTCTCTGTGATCTGTGCTCTCTGTGATCTGTGCTCTCTGTGCTCTGTGCTCTCTGTGATCTGTGCTCTCTGTGATCTGCGCTCTCTGTGATCTGTGCTCTCTGTGATCTGTGCTCTCTGATCTGTGCTCTCTGTGATCTGTGCTCTCTGTGATCTGCGCTCTCTGTGATCTGCACTCTCTGTGATCTGCGCTCTCTCTGATCTGCGCTCTCTGTGATCTGCGCTCTCTGCGCTCTCTGTGATCTGTGCTCTCTGTGATCTGCGCTCTCTCTGATCTGCGCTCTCTCTGATCTGTGCTGTCTGTGCTCTCTGTGCTCTGTGCTCTGCGCTCTCTCTGATCTGCGTTCTCTGTGATCTGCGCTCTCTGTGCTCTCTGTGATCTGTGCTCTCTGTGATCTGTGCTCTCTGTGATCTGCGCTCTCTGTGATCTGCGCTCTCTGTGCTCTGTGATCTGTGCTCTCTGTGCTCTCTCTGATCTGTACTCTCTGTGATCTGTGCTCTCTGTACTCTCTGTGATCTGTGCTCTCTCTGATCTGTACTCTCTGTGATCTGTGCTCTCTGTGATCTGTGCTCTCTCTGATCTGTACTCTCTGTGATCTGTACTCTCTGTGATCTGTGCTCTCTGTGATCTGTACTCTCTGTGATCTGTGCTCTCTGTGATCTGTGCTCTCTGTGATCTGCGCTCTCTGTGATCTGCGCTCTCTGTGCTCTGTGCTCTCTGTGATCTGTGCTCTCTGTGATCTGTGCTCTCTGTGATCTGTGCTCTCTGTGATCTGTGCTCTCTGTGATCTGCGCTCTCTGTGCTCTGTGCTCTCTGTGATCTGTGCTCTCTGTGATCTGCGCTCTCTGTGATCTGCGCTCTCTGTGATCTGTGCTCTCTGATCTGTGCTCTCTGTGATCTGCGCTCTCTGTGATCTGCACTCTCTGTGATCTGCGCTCTCTCTGATCTGCGCTCTCTGTGATCTGCGCTCTCTGTGCTCTCTGTGATCTGCGCTCTCTGTGATCTGCGCTGTCTGTGATCTGCGCTCTCTGTGATCTGCGCTCTCTGTGATCTGCGCTCTCTGTGATCTGCGCTCTCTGTGATCTGCGCTCTCTGTGATCTGCGCTCTCTGTGATATTTGCGCTGTCTGCCCTGCTGTATTTATGCCAATGTCTGGTCTCCTGTTCTTATGTTTTTAAACCTCCTGTTTTACATCCAGGAATGCCCGTGTTTTCTGAAGGAGAATATTCTGCAGCTATTCCGGAATCACTCCGTTAATTCGTCAGTGACTCCAACGATCCTGATTGACGATGGTACCGAGCTGCAGGAGGAGATCCCATCAGGAGTAACTCTGCACCATCAATGCAGCAACTGGTAAAGAATGTTCCAGAATCAATCCGCACAAAATGGTCAGGGGCTGGATTCTGCATTAGGGGGCGATGTTCCCCCCCTCCGAGCGGATCACCACGGTGTGCATCGGTACTGGGAGTGCTCCCCACACGCGATCAGATCGCTTCCCATGCAAATACATCCAGATCACAAGGGATTTCAATCTGAATCCCGCTATCAGGCCCCAATTTAATGCAGGCAGCCCAATAGGGAAGATTGACAGCTGCCCCCTCCCCTCGCAATGCACACCCCCCCCCCCCCCCCCCCACCCACCCACCCACCAATCCTCCATTGACAAGTGGGAGCATTCTTGCCCCACACTCCCCTCTCCACCAGGCGGATTTCTGGGTCACCTCCCCTTCACAACACATGCAAATGAGGCTGAACTGACCCCCTCCCACCACCAGACCCCCCACCCCATGTCAGAGACACCCCCCACCCCATGTCTGAGACCCCCACCCCATGTCTGAGACCCCCACCCCCATGTCTGAGACCCCCCCACCCCATGTCAGAGACACCCCCCACCCCATGTCTGTGACCCCCACCCCATGTCTGTGACCCCCCCACCCCATGTCTGAGACCCCCACCCCCATGTCTGAGACCCCCACCCCATGTCTGAGACCCCCACCCCCACGTCAGAGACCCCCACCCCCATGTCTGAGACCCCCACCCCCATGTCAGAGACCCCCACCCCATGTCAGTGACCCCCACCCCATGTCCGCGACCCCCCACCCCATGTCAGAGACCCCCACCCCATGTCAGAGACCCCCCACCCCCATGTCTGAGACCCCCACCCCATGTCAGAGACCCCCACCCCATGTCAGAGACCCCCCACCCTATGTCAGAGACACCCCCCACCCCATGTCAGAGACCCCCACCCCCATGTCTGAGACCCCCACCCCATGTCTGAGACCCCCACCCCCATGTCTAGGGAGGTTATGTTGCAATTGTATAAGGTGTTAGTGCGGCCACACCTGGAGTATTGTGTTCAGTTTTGGTCTCCTTACTTGAGAAAGGACGTACTGGCACTGGAGGGTGTGCAGAGGAGATTCACTAGGTTAATCCCAGAGCTGAAGGGGTTGGATTATGAGGAGAGGTTGAGTAGACTGGGACTGTACTCGTTGGAATTTAGAAGGATGAGGGGGGATCTTATAGAAACATTTAAAATTATGAAGGGAATAGATAGGATAGATGCAGGCAGGTTGTTTCCACTGGCGGGTGACAGCAGAACTAGGGGGCATAGCCTCAAAATAAGGGGAAGTAGATTTAGAACTGAGTTTAGGAGGAACTTCTTCACCCAAAGGGTTGTGAATCTATGGAATTCCTTGCCCAGTGAAGCAGTTGAGGCTCCTTCATTACATGTTTTTAAGGTAAAGATAGATAGTTTTTTGAAGAATAAAGGGATTAAGGGTTATGGTGTTCGGGCCGGAAAGTGGAGCTGAGTCCACAAAAGATCAGCCATGATCTCATTGAATGGCGGAGCAGGCTCGAGGGGCCAGATGGCCTACTCCTGCTCCTATTTCTTATGTTCTTATGTTCTTATGTCAGAGACCCCCACCCCCACGTCAGAGACCCCCACCCCCATGTCTGAGACCCCCACCCCCATGTCAGAGACCCCCCACCCCATGTCTGAGACCCCCACCCCCATGTCAGAGACCCCCACCCCATGTCAGAGACCCCCCACCCCATGTCAGAGACACCCCCCACCCCATGTCAGAGACCTCAGGTTCGATTCCCGGCTGGGTCACTGTCTGTGTGGAGTCTGCACGTCCTCCCCGTGTCTGCGTGGGTTTCCTCCGGGTGCTCCGGTTTCCTCCCACAGTCCAAAGATGTGCGGGTTAGGTGGATTGGCCATGCTAAATTGCCCGTAGTGTCCTAATAAAAGTAAGGTTAAGGGGGGGGGGGGGGGTTGTTGGGTTATGGGTATAGGGTGGATACGTGGGTTTGAGTAGGGTGATCATGGCTCGGCACAACATTGAGGGCCGAAGGGCCTGTTCTGTGCTGTACTGTTCTATGTTCTATGTAGAGACCCCCACCCCATGCCAGAGACACCCACCCACCCCATGTCAGAGACCCCCCACCCTATGTAGAGACCCCCACCCCATGCCAGAGACACCCACCCCATGCCAGAGACACCCACCCCATGTCTGAGACACCCACCCCATGTCTGAGACCCCCCACCCCCATGTCAGAGACCCCCCACCCCCATGTCTGAGACCCCCACCCTATGTCAGAGACCCCCCCACCCCATGTCAGAGACCCCCCACCCTATGTAGAGACCCCCACCCTATGTAGAGACCCCCACCCCATGCCAGAGACACCCACCCCATGCCAGACACCCACCCCATGTCTGAGACCCCCACCCCATGTCAGAGACCCCCCACCCCATGTCAGAGACCCCCCACCCCATGTCAGAGACCCCCCACCCCATGTCAGAGACCCCCCACCCCATGTCAGAGACCCCCCACCCCATGTCAGAGACCCCCCCACCCCATGTCAGAGACCCCCCCACCCCATGTCAGAGACCCCCCACCCCATGTCAGAGACCCCCCACCCCATGTCAGAGACCCCCCACCCCATGTCAGAGACCCCCCACCCCAGGTCAGAGACCCCCCACCCCATGTCAGAGACCCCCACCCCATGTCAGAGACTCCCCACCCCATGTCAGAGACCCCCACCCTATGTAGAGACCCCCACCCTATGTAGAGACCCGCACCCCATGCCAGAGACACCCACCCCATGTCTGAGACCCCCACCCCATGTCAGAGACCCCCCACCCCATGTCAGAGACCCCCCACCCCATGTCAGAGACCCTCCACCCCATGTCAGAGACCCCCCACCCCATGTTAGAGACCCCCCACCCCATGTTAGAGACCCCCCACCCCATGTCAGAGACCCCCCACCCCATGTCAGAGACCCCCCACCCCATGTCAGAGACCCCCCACCCCATGTCAGAGACCCCCCACCCCATGTCAAAACCCCCACCCATGTCAGAGACCTCCCACCCCATGTCAGAGACCCCCACCCCATGTCAGAGACCCCCCCACACCATTAGTCACGCCTGTCTTGAAGCTCGAGAGCAGTTCAGGCAGAAACAGTGAAAAATCACTCTTTTCTCACGAACCTGGCCCTTACACCTGCTGCCTCAGACAGACTCTGCAGCTGTTAGTAAATCACAACACATCACATGGCTTTCAACCCCCTGAAATCCTTATTCCAACTGTGGCCTCACCAATGCCCGATACAATTGCAGTAAAACATCTCTATCCCTATACTCAAATCCTCTCGCTATGAAGGCCAACATCCCATTTGCCTTCTTTACTGCCGGCTGTACCTGCGCGCTTACTTTCAGCGACTGATGCACGAGGACAACAAGGTCTCGCTGAGTATCCGCCTCTCTCAATTTACACCCATTCAATAATAATCTGCCTTCCTATTTTTGTTACCAAAGTGGATAACCGCACATTTATCCACATTATACAGTGTCTGCCATGCATGTACCCACTCACTCAGCCTGTCCAAATCACACTGAAACATCTCTGCATCCTCCTCACAGCTCACCCTCCCACCCAACTTTGTATCATCTGCAAATTTGGAGAAAATACATTTAGTTCCCTCGTCCAAATCATTAATATATAACGTGAGCAGTTAGGGTCCTGGCACAGATCCCTGCGGTACCCCACTAGTCACTGCCTGCCAATCAGAAAAAGACCCATTTATCCCAACTCTGCTTCCTGTCTGCTAACCAGCTTTCTGTCCATCTCAAGACACTACCCACAATCTCATACCCTTTAACTTTATATATTAATCTGCTCTCTGCAACCTTGTTGAAAGCCTTCTGAAAGTTCAACTCTACTAGTTACATCCTCAAAGAATTCTAATAGATTTGTCAAGCATGATTTCCCTTTTGCTAAATGCTGTGAAATCCTTGATAATGGACTCCAGCAATTTCCCTACTGCCGACGTTAGGCTCACTGGTCTATAGTTCCCTGTTTTCCCTCTACCTCCCTTTTTGAATAGTGGGGTTACATTCGGTACCCTCCAATCTGCAGGAACTATTCCGGAGTCCAAAGAATTTTGTAACATTCGATTGGAATCCAGCTAAGAAGGTTGTGCAGTGCTGGTCCGAGGAGACGATGAGCTCCCACGTGACTGCTTAGAGACAGTGGACTGGTCCATATTTAAGAACTCAGCAACCAACTTAAATGAGTATGCCACCACCGTCACAGACTTCATCAGCAAATGTGTGGACGACTGCGTGCCAAAGAAAGCAGTACGTACGTTCCCCAACCATGGTTTAATCGGGAGATTGTCTCCTACTGAACGACAGGTCTGAGGCGTTCAAGCCAGCCGACCCTGACTCATACAAGAAATCCAGTTGCAAACTCCGCAAAGTCATCCGAGATGCCGAGAGAGAATATCAGACTACGCTAATGTCCCAGATTAACGATACGGACTCTCGTCGGTCGTGGCTAGGCTTCAACAGCGCACCCCCCCCTCCCCGATGAACTCAATGCATTCTATGCTCGGTTCGATCAGGCAACCAACAATCCACCGCCAAATGTCCCAGCAGCCTCGGACACACCCATACCCACAATCACAGCTTCCAAAGTCAGGTCAGCTTTCCTGAAAGTGAGCCCTCGGAAAGCGATCGGTCTGGACGGGATCCCTGGTCATGCACTCAGAGCCTGTGCGGACCAGCTGGCAGATGTGTTCACAGACATAGAATCTACAGTGCCGAAGGAGGCCATTCGGCCCATCAAGTCTGCACCAGCTCTTGGAAAGAGCACCCCACTTACGCCCACACCTCCACCCTATCGCCGTAACCCAGTAACCCCACCTAATCTTTTGGACACTAAGGCCAATGTTGCATGGCCAATCCATCTAACCTGCACATCTTTGGACTGTGGGAGGAAACCGGAGCACCCGGAGGAAACCCACGCAGACATGGGGAGAACGTGCAGACGCCGCACAGACAGTCACCCGAGGCTGGAATTGAACCTGTCACTGTGGGGCAGCAGTGCTAACCACTGTGCCACCCCAGATCATCATCAACCGTTGACTAATGTAATGAAGTGCTTTGAGAGGTTGGACATGTGGCACATCAATTCCATACTCCCAGAATACCTAGATAGACTGCAATTCACATACCGCCACAGCCGGTCCACAGCAGACGCCATCTCCCTGGCCCTACACTCATCCCTAGAGCATCTCGACAACAAGGACTCCTACATCAGACTCCTATTTATTGGCTACAGCTCTGCCTTCAACACCTTAATCCAGTCAAGCTCATATCAAAGCTCCAAAACCTAGGACTTGGCTCCTCACTCTGCAACTGGATCCTCAACTTCCTGACCCACAGACCACAATCAGTAAGGACAAACAACAACACCTCCTCCTCAATACCCGGGCCCCGCAAGGCTGCGTACTCAGCCCCCGACACTCCTTATACACACACGACTGTGTGGCAAAACTTGGCTCCAACTCCATCTACAAGTTTCTTGACGGCACTACCGTCGGATCTTGAACAACGATGAGTCAGAGTACAGGAGGGAGATAGAGAACCTAGTGGAGAGGTGTAAAGATAATAATCTCTTTCTCAATGTCAGCAAAACTGAAGAACTGGTCATTGACTTCAGGAAACGAAGTATCGTACACACCCCTGTCTGCATTTAAAAAAAATGTTTTTTGTTATTATTAATTGACGGGATGTGGGCATCGCTGGTTAGACCAGCATTTATTGCCCAACCC
Organism: Scyliorhinus canicula; assembly: GCF_902713615.1. Taxonomy (NCBI): domain Eukaryota; kingdom Metazoa; phylum Chordata; class Chondrichthyes; order Carcharhiniformes; family Scyliorhinidae; genus Scyliorhinus; species Scyliorhinus canicula. Next base: position 294,125 of record NC_052155.1, on the reverse strand, counting down.
GAGTTGCCCTTCAGAAGGTGGTGGTGAGTTGTCTTCTTGAATGGCTGCAGTCCCTCAGGTGTAGGTACACCCACTGTGCTGTGAGGGATGGAGTTCCAGGATGTTGCCCCAGCAACAGTGAAGGAATGGCCAATATATTTCAGGAACCCGACCCTCACCCTTTGCCAGGACAAGTCGTCTAGTACTGAGAGTTGTGAACACAGCCCAGTCCATCACACAAACCCGCCTCACATCTGCTGACTCTCTCTACACATCCCGCTGTCTGGGGAAAGCGGGCAGCATAATCAAAGACCCCTCCCACCTGGCTTATTCATTCTTTCAACTTCCTCCATCGGGCAGGAGATACAAAAGTCTGAGAACACGCACGAACAGATTCAAAAACAGCTTCTTCCCCGCTGTTACCAGACTCCTGAATGACCCCCTTATGGACTGAACTGATCTCTCTGCACATCTTCTCTACTGAGTAGTACTACTCTCTGTATGCTTCACCCGATGCCGGTGTCTATGTATTTACATTGTATATTTATTGTATGTCCTATGTTTTTTCATGAAGGGGATGATCTGCCTGGACTGTACGCAGAACAATACTTTTCACTATACCCCAGTACACGTGACAATAAATCGGATCCAAATCAAACATGACCGCCAATGGACCAACTAATATATCTCGATGAAGATTATCCGGCCCTTGGAGATTTATCCGCCTGTCCCCCAAACCATTTCTTTACTGATACTCATTTCCTTCAGCTCCTCACTGAAACTTGTGCTTCTCAGAACTTCCGGTACGTTATTCCTGTCTTCCTTT
>NC_052155.1:278320-285820 GCF_902713615.1 Scyliorhinus canicula | reverse complement strand
AGAGATGTGTGTGTGAGAGAGATGTGTGTGTGAGAGAGATGTGTGTGTGAGAGAGAGATGAGTGTGTAAGAGAGAGAGATAAGTGTGTGTGTGAGAGAGGGATGAGTGTGTAAGAGAGAGAGATGAGTGTGTGAGAGAGAGAGATGAGTGTTTGTAAGAGAGAGAGATGAGTGTGTGTAAGAGAGAGAGAGATGAGTGTGTGAGAGAGAGCGATGAGTGTGTGTGAGAGAGATGAGTGTGTGTAAGAGAGAGAGATGAGTGTGTGTGAGAGAGAGATGAGTGTGTGAGAGATAGATGAGTGTGTAAGAGAGAGAGAGATAAGTGTGTGTGTGAGAGGGAGATGAATGTGTGAGAGAGAGAGAGATGAGTGTGTGTGTGTGAGAGATGAGTGTGTGTAAGTGAGAGAGATGAGTGTGTGTGAGAGAGAGATGAGTGTGTGTGAGAGAGAGATGAGTGTGTGTGAGAGAGAGAGATGAGTGTGTGTGAGAGAGATGAGTGTGTAAGAGAGAGATGTGTGTGTCTGAGAGAGAGATGAGTGTGTGTGAGAGAGAGATGTGTGTGTGTGAGAGAGAGATGAGTGTAAGAGAGAGAGAGAGATAAGTGTGTGTGTGAGAGAGATGAGTGTGTAAGAGAGAGATGAGTGTGTGTGAGAGAGATGAGTGTGTGTAAGAGAGAGAGATGAGTGTGTGTGAGAGAGAGAGATGACTGTGTGTGAGAGAGAGATGAGTGTGTGTGAGAGAGAGATGAGTGTGTGTGAGAGAGAGATGAGTGTGTGTAAGAGAGAGATGAGTGTGTGTGTGAGAGAGAGATGAGTGTGTGTGTGTGTGAGAGAGAGATGAGTGTGTGTGAGAGAGAGATGAGCGTATGTGAGAGATAGATGAGTGTGTAAGAGAGAGACAGATGAGTGTGTAAGAGAGAGAGATGAGTGTGTGAGAGAGAGATGAGTGTGTGTAAGAGAGCGAGACGAGTGTGTGTGAGAGAGATGAGTGTGTGTGAGAGAGATGAGTGTGTGTGAGAGATAGATGAGTGTGTAAGAGAGAGAGAGATGAGTGTGTGTGAGAGAGAGAGATGAGTGTGTGTGAGAGATAGATGAGTGTGTAAGAAGAGAGAGATGAGTGTGTGTGTGAGAGAGATGAGTGTGTGAGAGAGAGATGAGTGTGTAAGAAAGAGAGATAAGTGTGTGAGAGAGAGATGAGTGTGTGTAAGAGAGAGAGGAGTGTGTGTACGAGAGAGAGAAAATGTTTGTGAACCCGATAGGTTCTCATTGACCATTTGGCCAATGGCTTCTTATCTTTTAAATCTTGATCTTTGGGCCTCAGATGAAAAGCCACATTCACTGTCTCCATCTGCAGGGTACGCTGAGCAATCATTCCACATGCCTCTAACCAGTCTCTTTCTTTCAGTATCCGTGCCAACTGGGGAGCCTGTCACCAATTTACCAGGTAATGGGAAAGATTCGTCACCATCTTCACAATCACCATCCTCCCTCTCTCTTACTGTCACTCTCTCTTTCTCAGTCCCTCGGTCACTGTCTTTGTCTTTTGCTCTTTCTCTCACACTCTCTTTCCATCTCTCTCATAAGATTAATTTTGTGCAAGAGATTTTGTCAGAATTGTAGCATTTCTGTCTTATTATTTACAACAGAGATCAGTTCCTAATGTTGTTTAAACAGATAGTTGTGTACATATAGAAACTGTGCTTCACATGAGCAGGCCTTAAATCCACCGCCCCACCTGTTCCCCATTTTCCTTTAACTCGTTTTTAAAATCAGAAATATATCTGTCTCATTCTTGACTCAGACTGCACCACACTATGGGACAGAGATCCACAAATTCACCCCCCTCTGCAAGAAGTAGTTCCCCCTCATCTCAGTTATGGGGATAAGGTGGGAAATGGAGCTGAGGATTATATCAAATCAGTTATGATCTCACTGAATGCGGCGCAAACTTGATGGTGTTATGGGCCAGGGTTTAGAGAACCCCAAAGTGTATCATGAAATTCACCTGACCCACAACTTTTACTAGATTGTGGTATGGGGAGCACACGGCCCACTCTACAGGTGTGGGACAGCAGAAATGGAAAAGTATTTTTTAAAGCAAAACAATATTTATTCTATGAACTCAAGTTAACCTTTTTAAAACTTACAGTGAACATCTTAGCAACCATCAATTCAAATACAACCCCCAAAGAATACAACAAAGTAATTCTTACTTTCCTTTTAACAGCCATAAGACTTTAAAAAAAACCTTTCAATAGAAACACATCAGGTTTAAATTCACTATTGAGAACATTTATAATTCTGAATTCACCAAATGATCAAGAGATAGTCTTTTCATGGCAGAGAGATCAACAGTACGCCTGCTCTGTCTGGCTTCAGCTCCAACACTAAAGCGAAACCAAAAAAACACAGACACACCCAAGTGAAACTAAAAAGCAGAACCAGAGCTCAGCTCCACCCACACTCTGACATCACTGTAGTAGTAAACACCCATTTCTTAAAGGTACAGCCACTACAGTCATTCTGTAAAAACACCCATTTCTAAAAGGTACTCTCACATGGCAATGGACCGAATGGCCAACTTCTGCTCCAACATTTTATGATCTCATTCCCCGTGCCAATGCTTTGGGAAATCAGGTTCGACCGGCCTGGTGTGAATTTGAACACCTTGACAGTTGACTATTTCCTGCTGCATTCTCCATGGCAATGTTGCTACCAATCGGAGTCCATTTGTCAAACAATCAATCATAGAATCATAGAATGTACAGTGCAGAAGGAGGCCATTCAGCCCATCGAGTCTGCACCGGCCCTTGGAAAGATCACTCTACCTAAGTCCACACTTCGCCCTATCCCCACACCATCTCCGTAGCCCCATCTAACCTTTTTTTGGACACTAAGGGCAATTTAGCATGGCCAATCCACCTAACCTGCACGTCTTTGGACTGTGGGAGGAAACCGGAGCACCCGGAGGAAACCCACGCACACACGGGGAGAACGTGCAGACTCCGCACAGACAGTGACCCAGCCGGGAATCGAACCTGGGACCCTGCCGCTGTGAAGCAACGATGCTAACCACTGTGCTACCGCGCTGCCCACAATCCTTTTTCATGCAATATAAATTATTGTTTGTTTATTTCAGTTATGTGGATAGATTGGAGGGTTTGGGACTGTTCTTCTGGGAGAGAAGGCGGCTGAGAGCAGATTTGATAGAGATGTTCAAAATGCCGAGAGGGCTGGACAGAGCAGATGGGGAGAAACTGTTCCTGCCCGGAAAAGCATCGAGAACGAGAGGGCTCAGAATTAAAGTGATTGGTAAAAGAAGCAAATGTGATTTGACAAAAAGGTCTTTCACCCAGTGAGTGGTTGGGGTCTGGAATGCACGGATGTGTGGAGGAGGCAGGTTGAACCGGGGCACTCAGGAGGGTATTTGATAATTATTTGAATAGAAACACTCTGCGGGGGGAGGGGGAAACGGCAGGAGAATGGCACTAAGTCAGGATGCTCATTCGGAGAGTCGGTGCAGATAGGATGAGCTGAGTAGCTGCCTTCTGTACCATAATGACTCAGTATTTTACGATTGGTTTATTTTGCGCACTGTTCTGATAAGTGTAGGATGAAAAGCTTCAACAGCATCTCTCTTTCTTTCATCAATACTCCAGTTCTCTGCTACCAATTGGCTAATAGAGGGCGGGATTCTCCAAACCCCAACCGGGTCGGAGAATTGCCCGGGGCCGGCGTCAATCCCGCCCCCGCCGTGTCCCGAATTCTCCACGCCCCTGAGATTCGGCGGGGGCGGGAATCGTGCCACGCCGGTTGGCGGGCCCCCCGCGGCGGTCAGCGGCCCCCCCGCGACGATTCTCCGGCCCGCGATGGGCCGAAGTCCCGCCGCTGACAAGCCTCTCCCGTCGGCGTGGATTAAACCACCTACCTTACCGGCGGGAGCAGGCGGGGCGGGCGGTGTTGCTCGTTATGCTTTCCCTTAATTTGCTGTGTTTTAATTACCTTTGCTCAAGAGTTGACAGGTATCTTTCTGATACCAGCACAGGGTTCAAAGCCGAATACTGATCAATGACTCGATACACCACTTAGTAAGTTTGAAATCAATACACGTTTATTTACACACACAGTCAATTATTACTCATGCACAAACTCTACTCGCTGAACTACACCTACTACTAAAGCCTATACTTAGCTTCAAGTGGCCCACTCAGCCAGAGGAACAATGGCCGTTGTCCGGTTCTGATACTGCTGGCTTCGAACTGGTATAGAATAGTAGCTAGGAGTGCCTATCCCATAGCGTGCATTGACCTTAGACTTACTTGGCTGGTGCTTGGCGGTCTCTTGTCGCTGAGAGCCAAATGCCAAGGTGAAGATGGAGAAGCTAAGAGATCTCCCAAGAGCTTCCAAGAGAGCGAACTGACCTTGGGGACTCTGCTTTATAGCCCCCAGGGGTTTCGCGCCCTTCTGGGCGGACCCCGGACTTGGTCCCAATTAATTGGACCATGTCCCAATCGTTCGTATTGATTTTCTCCAATAACGGGGTTGTTCCCTGACCATTGGGCGGGCTCTATGTAACCGTTGGCCTGGCTTTGTTTTAGCTTCCACTGGCGCCGGGGAGTCTGTCCTGGTACCGATTGTTCGATTGTTTCAATGTTTCTTTTTGTCCCTGGAGATAGCTCATTACTATGTTAATGGATTGTAGTTTCAGTTCTGTCTGGGTTCTGCAAGTTCTAATACACAGGAAACCTTGCACCTGCTTGTTTTCTCCAGTGCTGTCCATTTTTCCCTGCACTCTTTGCGAGTATCGATTTTGGAATCGGGACGTGGCCACCCCAGGTGGCTACAGCGGGTGCCTGGGGTCCTGGGGGGGGGCAGGGGAGATCTGACCCCGGGGGGGGGGGTGCCCCCACAGTGGCCTGGCCCGCGATCGGGGCCCACCGATTGGCGGGCGGGCCTGTGCCATGCGGGCACTCTTTTTCTTCCGCCCCGCCATGGCCTTCACCATGGCGAAGGCAGAAGAGACCCCCTCCCCTGCGCATGCGCCGGTATGATGTCAGCAGCCGCTGACGCTCCGGCGCATGCGCGAATTTACACCGTCCGGCGAAGTCCTTTCGGCCACGGCTGGCGTGGCGCCAAAGGCCGTTCACGCCAGCCGGCGGAGCGGGAACCACTCCGGCGTGGGCCTAGCCCCTCAATGTGAGGGCCTGGCCCCTAAAGATGCGGAGACTTCCGCCCCCTTGGGGCGGCCCGACTCCGGAGTGGTTCACGCCACTCCAACACGCCGGGACCCCCCGCCCCACCGGGTAAGGGAGAATCCTGGCCATAGTCTCTAATCTGTACCGAGGACAATGCACTTTATTCTTTCTCATTTACTTTCCAACCTTTTCTACCCTTGGGAACGAGGGAAATGCCAGCCTCCAGTCAGAGATTCCTCAGATTCTGGCAATTCATTTCTACCTCCCGCATTTCGGCTCGGCATGATGACTCAGTGGTTAGCACTGCTGCATCACAGCGCCAGGGTGGCACATTGGTTAGCACAGCTGCCTCACAGTGCCAGGGTGGCACATTGGTTAGCACAGCTGCCTCACAGTGCCAGGGTGGCACATTGGTTAGCACAGCTGCCTCACAGTGCCAGGGTGACTCAGTGGTTAGCACTGCTGCCTCACAGCGGCAGGGTCCCAGGTTCGATTCCCGGCTTGGGTCACTGTCTGTGCGGAGTCTGCACGTCCTCCCCGTGTGTGCGTGGGTTTCCTCCGGGTGCTCCGGTTTCCTCCCACAGTCCAAAGATGTGCAGGTTAGGTGGAGATGATGGGATAGGTGCTTTTTTGGATGGTTCATGCAGACTCGATAGGGCGAATGGCCTTCTTCAGTACAGTAGGGATTCTCTCAGTTGCTCAGACTCGGTAATACCTTCCTCCTGATGTGTGTACCTCGCTTCTTCACACATTTGCCGAATTGCCAATGTCTTGCTGGTTAATGTTTGCTGCTCCATCTTAACCGTCACATCGGAAGATTTCCAGCTCAGCGCATCAAACTCTTTATTCAGCTCAATCATAGATAATAAACACTTCAAATCACCAACATGTGTCTGGACAACCAGCTGTTAATAAATTCTGCCCAGAAATGTGATTTATTATATTTTTAAAATCCCTCCCTGAGCACCTCTGCAATCAGGGAGGCATCGCCCTCAGATTGGACAAACACTCATCAGGTTCAACTAATTAAGGTAAATTCCAATTCAAATCACTGCTGTTCAGGTAATAAATTCGGATTGCCATCCAGATACTGCCACAAACTCGTATTTTGTTCTCTTGCTTTCTGTCTGTCACCATTTCTCTCACTCTCTCTAATTCTCTCACTCACTCTGATTTTCTCTCTCCCTGTTACTGTCACTCTCCCTATTTGTCACTCACTGTTTCTCACTCTCTCCGTTTCTGTCACTCTCTCCGTTTCTGTCACTCTCTCCGTTTCTGTCACTCTCTCCGTGTTTCTCACTCTCTCCGTTTCTCTCACTCTCTCCGTTTCTGTCACTCTCTCCGTTTCTGTCACTCTCTCCGTTTCTGTCACTCTCTCCGTTTCTGTCACTCTCTCCGTTTCTGTCACTCTCCGTTTCTGTCACTCTCTGTTTCTGTCACTCTATTTCTCTCACTCTCTCTGTGTCTCTCACTCTCTCTGTGTCTCTCACTCTCTCTTTTTCTCTCACTCTCTCTGTTTCTCTCACTCTCTCCGTTTCTCTCACTCTCTCTGTTACTGTCACTCTCTCTGTTTCTGTCACTCTCTCTGTTTCTGTCACTCTCTCTGTTTCTGTCACTCTCTCCGTTTCTGTCACTCTCTCCCTGTTTCTCACTCTCTCCGTTTCTCTCACTCTTTGTTTCTATCGCTCTCACTGTTTCTGTCACACTCCCGTATCTGTCACTCTCTCTGTTTCTGTCACTCTCTCCGTTTCTGTCACTCTCTGTTTCTGTCACTCTCTGTTTCTGTCACTCTCTATTTCTCTCACTCTCTCTGTGTCTCTCACTCTCTCTGTTTCTCTCACTCTCTCTGTTTCTCTCACTCTCTCCGTTTCTCTCACTCTCTCTGTTTCTGTCTCACTCTCTCTGTTTCTGTCACTCTCTGTTTCTGTCACTCTCTGTTTCTGTCACTCTCTGTTTCTGTCACTCTCTCTGTTTCTGTCACTCTCTGTTTCAGTCACTCTCTATTTCTCTCACTCTGTCTGTGTCTCTCACTCTCTCTGTTTCTCACTCTCTCTGTTTCTCTCACTCTCTCTGTTTCTCTCACTCTCTCTGTTTCTGTCACTCTCTCTGTTTCTGTCACTCTCTGTTTCTGTCACTCTCTCTGTTTCTGTCACTCTCCCTGTTTCTGTCTCACTCTTTGTTTCTGTCGCTCTCACTGTTTCTGTCACTCTCTCTGTTTCTGTCACTCTCTCCGTTTCAGTCACTCTCTGTTTCTGTCACTCTGTTTCTGTCTCTCCGTTTCAGTCACTCTCTCCGTTTCTGTCACTC